>NC_142736.1:5947500-6012500 GCF_051943395.1 Hippocampus bargibanti | reverse complement strand
CGTGATGATGATGAAGATGATGAACATGATGAAGATGATGAAGATGATGAAGATGATGATGAAGATGATGAAGATGATGAAGATGATGAAGATGATGAAGATGATGATGATGAGGATGATGATGAGGGAGGATGAGGATTGGTGATAGTGACGAGGATGAAGATGCTAATGATGGTAATGATGAGGATGATGATGATGAGGTTGAGAAATGTTGATATTGATGAAGATACTAGTGATGATGATGATGATGATGATGGTGGTGGAAGATGCCGATGAAAGTGACAGTGGAGGAACTTGAGAAGTATGAGCATGATGATCGGGGGATGAGGATGAGGATTGGTGGGAGTGACAAAGATGCTAGTGATGATGATGAAGATGATGAACATGATGAAGATGATGAAGATGATGAAGATGATGATGAAGATGATGAAGATGATGAATATGATGAAGATGATGATGATGATGAGGATGATGATGAGGGAGGATGATGATGAGGGAGGATGAGGATTGGTGATAGTGATGAAGATGAAGATGCTAATGATGGTAATGATGAGGATGATGATGATGAGGTTGAGGAATGTTGATATTGATGAAGATACTAGTGATGATGATGATGATGATGATGATGATGATGATGATGATGATGATGATGATGATGATGGCGGAAGATGCCGATGAAAGTGACAGTGGAGGAACTTGAGGAGTATGAGGATGATGATCGGGGGATGAGGATGAGGATTGGTGGGAGTGACAAAGATGCTAGTGATGAAGATGAAGATGATGAACATGATGAGGATGATGAAGATGATGAAGATGATGATGAAGATGATGAAGATGATGAAGATGATGAAGATGATGATGATGAGGATGATGATGAGGGAGGATGAGGATTGGTGATAGTGATGAAGATGAAGATGCTAATGATGGTAATGATGAGGATGATGATGATGAGGTTGAGGAATGTTGATATTGATGAAGATGCTGTTGATGATGATGAGGAAGAGGAATGGTGATAGTGATGAAGATGCTAGTGATGATGATGATGGTGATGATGTTGACAATGGTGAGAATGAGGATGATAATGAAGGGGGATGAGGATTGATGCTAGTGATAAAGATACTAGTGATGATGATGATGATGATGATGATGATGATGATGATGATGATGATGAGGAAGAGGACTGGTGATAGTGATGAAGATGCTAGTGATGATGATGATGATGATGATGATAATGATGATGAAGATGATGATGCTGATAATGATAATGATAGTGAGGATGAGGATGGGGGGATGAGGATGAGGAAGAGCAATGGTAATAGTGAAGAAGATGCTAGTGATGATAATGAGGATGAGGATGATGATGGGGAGGATGAGGATTGGTGATAGTGATGAAGATGCTAGTGATGATGATGATGATGATGATGATGATGATGATGATGATGATGATGATGATGATGATGATGATGGAGGAAGTGGTTGCCGATGAAGACGACAAACATTCTGTGATCAAGAAAAGAGTTGGAGGACGAAAACGATGAGAGCAGGGAAATCGAGAAGGGATGGCCGTTCGCCATCCGATCCGTCGGCGATTGCTTTGGTCTAGTGTCATACATGATGAAAGCCTTCACGTTATCCAATCATCAGCGGTTGTCACATCACCCCAACCAGGGGCGGGGTCGGCTACTTTTGTGTGTGTGTGTGTGTGTGTGTGTGTGTGTGTGTGTGTGTGTGTGTGTGTATATGTGTGCGGCCTCGATGGGCTGTGGTGTGTGTATTTTGCTGTTGTGGTCGGGCTGCGGTTCAGTCACTGGCTTCAGCTGCTGCCGGCGACTTTCAAGCGTGTGCCTAATGATCTGGCGTGTGAGCAGAGGTGCTGGCGAAATGCTTCTCTATCTCACACACACACACACACACACACACACACACACACACACACACACACACACACACACACACACACACACACACACACACGTCCATGTGAAGACACTTCACAGAGCGCCTGATTTGAAAGAATTCGACGGATCCCAAAGTCCTTGTATTGCACATCATAATTGCTTGGTCATCATTTTTGTTGTTATCTTGAATGTTGTCAAAATAAAAGAAAGTTTTCATAATTCCATTTCCTGTTTCATATTTCTGGGGAAAAATATATATAAAAAAAGACCATTGAAAAATGACGCTGAGAAAATTGCAATTTGTGACTTGTCGGAATAATCCAAATTGATTTTTCCCATTGAAAAATTATTAATCTCTCTTATTGCGATGCTCGATTTCACGCCATTAAAAAAACAAACAACCAACACTAAACTAACTTGAACCAACTCACTCGCAGGGAGGAGGAAATGACATCATCATTGGGGTTTGAAATGGTGACCGGAAAGAAAAGAGGGCAAAAATGCTTTTAGCTGCGGCGAGTGAAAAAAGAGGCGCTGAGTGTGCGAAAATGCGATTTGCGCACATTAAGGTTGCGTCGAGGAAAGTGATCACATTACCCAAGAGAAAAAAAAATTGCCACTCTGCCCACGTCCGCGCCAAAAAAAAAATAATAATAAAAAAAAAATAAGACTACTTGAGCCTCATCCAATCTGGACTTTTTTTTCTATTTCTGTTTGAAAGCCAATCAATCAAATTGGCGTCTTACGAAAGAAAATCTTTTCTTCCTGTTAATACAATTGAATTATCATGACGTGAATATGGGTTATTTCCTGCAGACAAATTACCCGTTTTTTCTACAATACAGTCAAACTTGGGTTTTCAACCATAATCTGTTCCAGAAAGCTGTTCGAAAACTGATTTGGTTGGAAACCAAAACGCCATTTCCCATTATAATCAATGTAATATTTTTTTATTGTGCTTGAACAACACAAACGCGCCGACTCAGAATGGAACGCTACACGCTAAGGCGCAGAATTTGATTACAGCTTTTTTTTAGGTTTCTTTTTTTTAACACGAGCAGCAAATGAATCGGCTTACCTTAGCTGATTGGCTGTCTATTATCTATCTACTAGCTATCTAGGTAGCTATATATTATCTATCTAACCAGCTGGCTAGCAAGCTACTAGATAACTAGCTATTAGCTATATAGCTGGCTGACTGGCTATCTATTAGCTATCTATCAGGGTGGCTGGCTATCTATTAGATGTCTATTAGCTAGTTAGTTAGCTGACTATCTATTAGCTATCTATTGGCTATATAGCTAGCTGTCTGGCTGTCTATTAGCTATCTATCCAGCTAGCTAGAAAGCTGATAGCTGGCTATCTATTAGCTATCTAGCTGGCTGTTTATTAGCTATCTATTCAGCTGTCTGGCTATCTATTATATGTCTATTGGCTGGCTATCTGTTGGCTATCTATTAGCTATATAGCTGGCTAGCTGGATATCTGTTAGCTATATATTCGGCTGGCTAGCTAACTATTAGTTAGCTCTATGGTTAGCTGGCTGTCTATTGGCTAATTATTATCTAGCTGGCTGGCTGGCTAGCTATCTATTAGCTATCTAATAGCTAGCTAGTTAGCTTTTTATTTATTTGAGTTATTCCGGGTTGAGTGAACGTTGGCGCATGTGGCTGCTGCTGCTCACCGACAGAAAAACTGATCCAGTGCCTGTAAAGTGACCTTGAGAGTTTTGAAAGGCCTTACAAATAAAATGTATTATTATTATTATTATTATTATTATTATTATTATTATTATTATTATTATTATTATTATTATTATTATTATTAATGTAGCCACAAGGGGGCACAAGCCAGTGTCTTATTGTGCCGGTCTCAAGCCCGGATAAATACAGAGGGTTGTGTCAGGAAGGGCATTCGACGTAAAAAAAATCAAATATGAGAATCAAACCTCTGAATCCCATACCGGATCGGTCGAGGCCCGGGTTAACAACGGCCGCTATTGGTACTGTTGACCTTCAGGGTGCCAGTGGAAAATTGACTACTGTTGGTCGAAGAAGGAGAGGAGTGAGGTGTGCCCGGAGGAAAAGAGAGAAATGGAACGCCAAGAGTATAGAACTAATAGTAGGAAGTTTGAATGTAGCAACAATGACAGGTAAAGGTAGAGAGCTGGTTGACATGATGCAGAGAAGGAAGGTAGACATACTGTGTGTCCAGGAGACCAGTTGGAAAGGGAGCAAAGCTAGAAGCTTAGGGTCAGGGTTTAAGTTGTTCTACCAAGGTGAAGACAGCAAGAGAAATGGAGTTGGGGTTATCTTAAAAGAGGAGTTTGTTAGGAAAGTCTTAGAAGTAAAAATAATATCAGATAGAATGATGAGTCTGAAGCTAGAAATTCAAGGTGTGATGTTCAATGTTGTTTGTGGGTATGCCCCACAATTACAATGTGAGCTGGCGGAGAAGGATACATTTTGGTTGGAGTTTGATGAAGTCATACAGAACATCCCGAGAAGTGAGAGGGTTGTAATTGGTGGAGACTTCAATGGACATGTTGGCGCAGGAAACAAAGATGATGAGGAGGTGATGGGCAGGTTTGGACTTCAGATGTGGAATGCAGAAGGACAGATGGTGGTTGACTTTGCTGAGAGAATGGAAATGGCTATTGTGAATACTTTCTTTCAGAAGAGACAGGAACATAGGGTGATCTATAAGAGTGGAGGCAGAAGTACACAGGTAGACTACATTTTGTGTCGACGGCGCCATCTAAAGGAAATCAGTGACTGCAAAGTAGTGTTTGGTGAGAGTGGAGCCAGACAGCATAGGTTGGTGGTGTGTGGGATGACGCTGGCAGTGAGGAAGATGAAGAAACCAAAGGCTGAAGTGAGGACAAAACGGTGGATGCTGAAAAAGAAAGAAAGTTGCATAACATTTGGGAAGGAGGTAAGACAAGCACTGTGTGGGAAAGAGGTCCTTCCAGATGACTGGCAAACTACAGCGAACATAATCAGAGACACAGGTCGGAAAGTACTTGGTGTATCGAGTGGAAGAAAGGTAGACAAGGAGACTTGTTGGTGGAATGGGGAGGTGCAGGAGTGTATACAGAGAAAGAGGTTAGCAAAGAAGAAGTGAAACACTGATAGGACGGACGAGAGTAGACAGCAGTACAAGGAGATGCAGCGCACGGTTAAAGTAAACGTGGCAAAGGCCAAACAAGAGGCCTATGATGACTTGTATGCTCAGCTGGACAGCAAGGAAGGCGAGACTGATCTTTACAGGCTGGCGAGACAGAGAGACAAAGATGGTAAGGGCCTGCAGCAGGTTCGGGTGATTAAGGATAGAGATGGCAATGTATTAAGAGGTGCCAGTAATGTGATGGCAAGATGCAAAGAGTACTTTGAAAAATTGATGAATGAGGAAAATGAGAAGGAACAAAGAGTAGAAGACATGACTGTTGTGGACCAAGACGTAGCAAACATTAACAAGGATGAAGTGAGGAGGGCGCTGAAGAGGATGAAGGGGGGAAAGGCACTCGGACCTGATGATTTACCATTTGAGGTATGGAAGTGTCTTGGAGAGGTGGCGGTGGTGTTCTTGACTGGGTGAATCAACAAGATCTTAGATGGCGAACAGATGCCTGAAGAATGGAGACGAAGTGTACTCGTGCCCATTTTTAAGAACAAAGGAGATGTGCAGAGTTGTACTAATTACAGAGGAATAAAGTTGATGAGCCATACAATGAAACTCTGGGAAAGAGTAGTTGAAGCAAGACTAAGAGCAGAAGTGAACATTTGTGAGCAGCAGTATGGCTTCATGCCAAAAAGGAGTACGACAGATGCAGTGTTTGCTTGAAGAATGCTGATAGAGAAGTGCAGAGAAGGTCAGAAGGAATTGCATTGTGTCTTTGTAGATCTGGAGAAAGCGTATGACAGGGTGCCCAGAGAAGAGCTATGGCATTGCATGAGGAAGTCTAGAGTGACAGAAAAGTATGTCAGAGCGGTGCAAGACATGTATCATGACTGTAAGACAGTTGTGAGATGTGCTGTCGGTGTGACTGAGGAATTCAAGGTGGAGGTGGGACTCCACCAGGAGTCAGCTCTAAGCCCCTTCTTGTTTGCTATGGTGATGGACAGGCTGACAGACGATGTTAGACAAGAATCTCCTTGGACCATGATGTTTGCAGATGACATTGTGATCTGTAGCGAGAACAGGGAGCAGGTGGCGCAGAAACTAGAGATGTGCAGAGATGTGGCCCTGGAAAGGAGAGGAATGAAGATCAGTCGCAGCAAGACGGAATATATGTGTGTGAATGAGAGGGATCCAAGTGCAAGAGAAATGCTACAGGGAGAAGAGATAAAGAAGGTGGAGGATATTAAGTACTTGGGGTCAACTGTCCAGAACAATGGAGAGTGTGGAAAAGAGGTGAAGAAGCGTGTCAAGGCAGGCTGGAGCGGCTGGAGAAAAATGTCAGGTGTGATGTGTGATAGAAGGGTTTCAGCTAGGATGAAAGGAAAAGTGTATAAAAAAAGTGATGAGACCAGCCATGATGTTTGGACTGGAGACAGTGCCACTGAAGAAAAGACAGGAAGCAGAGCTGGAGGTAGCAGAGCTGAAGATGTTGAGGTTTTCTTTGGGAGTGACCAGGTTGGATAGGATTGTGAATGAATACATTAGAGCGACAACTCATATTACAGGCTTTGGAGAGAAAGTCAGGGAGGCCAGACTGAGATGGTTTGGACATGTCCAGAGGAGAGAGAGTGACTATATCGGGAGAAGGATGCTGAGCCTTGAACTGCCAGGCAGGAGACCGAGAGGAAGACCGAAGAGGAGGTTTATGGATGTGGTCAGAGAGTACATGAAGGTAGCTGGATTGCGAGAAGAGGATGCACAAAACTGGGATAGATGGAGGACATTGATTCGCTGTGGCGACCCCTGAAGGGAAAAGCCGAAAGCAAAAGAAGATTATTATTATTATTATTATTATTATTATTATTATTATTATTATTACACATCGAACATAATACGTTGGTGACAATGAGAAGCAACACAAGGAAGTGTCGTCGAAATATGCGGAGGGGTGTGGAATGGTGCATTCATTGTACGCTCAGTTTGGCCGAGAACCCACTTTTGGTTTAAAACTGAAGCATAAATATCCCCAAAATTTTGGTCAATAAATATATTGGTTGAAAAGCGCGACGTTCCAAAACCCTGGTCAGACGGTATTTTTTATTTCAATTCATCAGAATATGTCATTTTTATTGACTTTTCAGCATTGCGATTTCATTTCTGACTGTCATTTAAAGGACTACCGACACCATTTTTTTGTTTCCTAACTGACATCAGAAAAACTTTTTATAGCATCTAAAATACCCAAAACACGCAGGCTGATATTTTTAGTCAAATGCAAAACACAAATAAAATGACTTAAAGTGTCCCAAAAGTACTTCAAAATGACCTCGAAGATGCCGAGTTTCAGAAGGTCCCGCCCCCTTGTTCGTGACGTCACGCCAGGACGTCATGCTTTGCTCTAGAATCAAAACAAAGGCTTCAGATTCGGAGAAGATGCTTTCTTGTTACTCATCCTATTATGAATACGATTCAAATAAACCTGAAGAGGAAAACATAAATGTTTGCAATCGATTAAAGAAGTCCTGTATCAATTCGAGCCGTCAGGACTCCAATGTAGCATCCAGAAATCAGAATCAGAATCAGAATCAGAATCAGAATCAGAATCAGAATCAGAATCAGAATCATCTTTATTGCCAAGTATGTAGAACACACAAGGAATTTGTTTCCGGTAGAACACGCTGCACTAGTATCGTTGTCAAAAAAAAAAAAAAAAAAACTGCTAAGTGGCACTATACAGTTCCATTTTGGCTACTGTTGAAATAGTTCAAAGAGTTAATGGTTAATGGCTAAATGGCTAAATGCACAAGATGGCGCCCAAGCTCCGTTGGAAATGGGCTGATTTGTCTGCTGGGAATTTTTGTCAACTAGTATCAAATAGTAGTCTTGGTGCAACACACAACCATTCACCATCGCGTTATTTATGTGTTTTCCTTCTAATTTCGCCATAAACACGAAGTTTTCAGACCAAACAAAGTACCGCTTTCTCGGTTAGGGGCGTTCCAAACGTGACGCCACGTGGGGATCGTCATCAACTCGAAACAACACTTCCTGAATATTCAGCGCGAGTCTTAAAAGCTTAGACATAGCTATATGCGGTGGAATCTTTGTAAAATACGCTCAGTAGAAGTCATTTGAAGTGATTATACAAATTATGGACACAACTTGTCCGGAGGTGTCGGTTGTCCTTTAACTCATTGACTGCCAGACGATGTGCAAAAAATGCGTCCATCCAGTGCCCACAGAATACAGGTAACATCCGACTTACGACCATGACCTCCAGACCCTATTATTTATTTATTTTTTTATTCTACGCCTGGCACCGCAACGCGCTAGCACGCCGGCAACACGTACGACAATTTTGACCAGCCAGCCAGCCTCTCATTCTCGCACAGCAATCGACTCTGTGATGGCACTAAAGGGGAGAGTTTGCGTGTCATTTAGCCTCCGAGTCTCTATTCAACATTTTGAATGGATTTCGACCATTTTGACTTACGAACGTTTGTTTGGTCGTAACGGAACTCATTCGTAAGTCGGATGTTATCTGTATTGAATTTTAGGATGCCATCAACTTTCAACCTTTGACTCTCTTCTTTCATCTGAAAAAAATGGGTTAATTCCTAAAGTATATGGGTCTGGAGTTATATGAGTTTGAAATGGGAGCGGCTGTACAAAATACTATGCAATACAAACAGATTGGTTGATATTGCGCTTTAACAACAGCTGAAGCTGCAACGAAGCTCTAACATGGACAAAAAGCAAATGCTCCCCCAGTAGAGGGAAAAACATTGCTAGAGGTCTGACCAGCGCTTGATCGGTCCCAAGTCATCCGCTCAGAGCACCTACCGGGCCAACTCTGGTCTTTTTTGAAGATCCTTTTCCTCGCCATCTTCATTCCCGCAGAGCTCTTCTATAGAACAATGTGCATTTCCGCATTCAAAGACAAAAAAAAAAAAAAAAACAAAATTCACTGGAAAAAAGGATGAAGATGGAGTCATCCCACCGCAACTCTCAGTGCCGGCGTTCAGAATGTCACAGCGTGACTCCGAAATTTCAACGGGATGCGGACGCAGCTGCTATAGGTCACATGTTGTCGCTAATGCTAATCGGGCTAACGCGGGGCCCTAAAGGGCATATGGCGAACGAGTGTCAATGCTGTGCAATAACACGGCCGGCTGCCAGCAGTGTGTGTGTGTGTGTGTGTGTGTGTGTGTGTGTGTGTGTGTGTGTGTGTGTGTGTGTGTGTGTGCGGTTACCACGGAAATGGAGGCGTGGGCCTGGTGTTTGCGTCTCCAGCTGGTGTGGAGGCTTCGCAAGCGCCGCCTTGGCAACGCTGCGGTCAGGCGGGAGTTTGCATCTGTGCCGCTTGGCAGCCACCCCGAGAGTTGGCATGACGGTGGTGGCGAAGCGGTTGGGGGAGCGGTTGAGGGTGGGGGCCACTTTAAGGCCGCTGCCTTTCACCGCCTGATGGAGGCGCTCTTGTGTTTGCTTCCCCATCGGGAGGACGGAAAGATGCCACACAAAAGGACAACTGGAGTTTTGAAACAATCGTGGACAAAAAGGTCCGTGAGTGGCTCGCTCAAATGAGAGCAATTAATTGCGAAGGAGTCCTGTGTGTGTGTGTGTGTGTATGTGTGTGCCTGTGTTCATGTATGTATAGTATATATATATATATATAATCAACCGCTCCCCCAACCGCTTCGCCACCACCGTCATGCCAACTCTCGGGGTGGCTGTATATATATACATATATATATATATATACAATAAAGTCTCGTTATATCGATATTCTCGGGAGTTCGAAAAATATCGATATAACCAGGACTATCGATATATCCGACCCTGCACGCATGTAATTTTCTCCTTGCGGTCATAGAAATAGTATCGTAATAAGCGGTACTATCGATATAACCGATATCGATATAACGAGACTTTACTATATATATATATATATATATATATATATATATATATATATATATATATAATCACGGACACAGGGCATTTATATGGTTCGCGATCACCTCGCCAATGCCGGATGATTGACTCAACTCGCCACCGTACCTGGACTCTTCCTTCGATGCGCGAGTGTATTGTGTCATTTTTCACCCTCGTGTGCCATTTGCTTTTTGGCGTAGTAAGCGGGTCGGATCACCCCCTGCCTTCTTACTCGCTGTGTTTTCTTTGATTTGTGAATAAACATCCCTCTTGGTTAGTACGTGTCTGTTTTGAGATCCCAAACATTCCACTACGTTCCGACGAGTCAGCTGCCGTCACTCTCGCTCGGAACGTGACAGCTACGGATGACTCGGCTACAGGATGTTCTTTTCTCTTCAAATATCTATCCCAGGGGTCGGCAACCCAAAATGTTGAAAGAGCCATATTGGACAAAAAAAAAAAAAAAAAAACAAAACATGTCTAGAGCCTCAAAAAATTACAAGCCTTATACATTTGTTTTACTCAATCACTCAAAAGCCACAAACAAATCGCTACGAGCCATGTTGACTCCACTTTCTCAGCGGGTTTCAAAACTCTGAAGTACACTTTTGAGTCAGGGTGTAGTCCGAAGCATGCTTCTGATTGGCTGTGGTGCCGAGTATGCAAATTGCCAAACGAACGTTCGTTTGGCAATTTGCGAGAGGATTTAACAAACATTATGTGTCATAATTTTTCGCGCAATTTGCATACTCGGCACTGGCGGCCAATCAGAAGCCTGCTTTGGACTACACCCTGACTCAAAAGTGTACTTCAGAGTTTTGAAAGCCGCTGAGAAAGTGGAGTCCTCGTAGTGTTAAGCAGACAACACAACGCAAACGTTGCACGCCCGCACGCGACATCAGTTGGTCACGTGTGCCGCGTGCGGACTCACCCTCGCGTACGCACTCATGCGTCATATTGGCGTTGGAATACCAAAGCAAGAATATCTCGAATATTTTGTTCGAACACCGATTTGTCCGAACTATGAGGCGTTCGATAACCGAGGTACCACTGTATATATATATATATATATATATATATATATATATATATATATATATATATATATATATATATATATATATATATATATACAGTAAAGTGTCGTTATATCGATATCGGTTATATCGATAGTACCACTTATTACGATACTATTTCTATGACCGCAAGGAGAAAATTACATGCGCGGGGTCGGATATATCGATAGTCCCGGTTATATCGATATTTTTTTGGACTCCCGAGAGTATCGATATAACGAGACTTTACTGTATATATATATATTTTTTGAAAGCATTGTTTGCAAATCGTTTACATTTTTTCAAAATTATGGGTGAGCACCCCACCCTCATTTTCTTACATAATTATCAATTATCTATATTCCTTTTAACACCCTTTTTGACTTACATTTTTATTCCTTTCTTACACTGTGTTTAACCCCCCCCCCTCCATTGGAGGAAGCTTTTTCCCCGCCAGTCCGGCGTGTGAACGTTGAACTGAAAGGTTGTCTGCTGACACCAGTTAACATGTCAGCAGCGTCTTTGTCCGATAGGTCTTCTTCTTCTTCTGGTCGGCGCTAACGATGCGGCGACGCGGATCGAGCCGTGTGTCAATCATCTCCGTCAGGTGTTTGACGAGCGACCCATTAGAGAGCCGCCTCGGAAGGTCAAACACGTGTTTGTATTCCTTTGCGCGAGCGTGTTTGTGCGACTGGGATGCCCTTTGTTAGCGCTGATGCTAAAAAAAACTGAGGAAAGATGACGCGCAGACAAGCAAACCGAGAGATGAATAATTCGGCCGCGTTCCTGAGGTGAAATATGCATGACGCCGACGGATGCCGTCTACTTTGTCGTGGTGGTGGTGGTGGTGGGGATCTTTATGTGGTTTGCACCTGCTTGCTAATGAGCGAGTCCGCGTGGACTTTTCAAAGCTTTGAAAAGGAAGTTGAGAGGTTTCGCCGCCTGTGCTTTTATTTTGAAAGGGCCATCGCCATTCTCAGCGAGAGCGGCAAATGATGATTAGAAGGTGATAGCAAGCAAATGCTACCTGGGGCTTTGGTGTGCGGTTGGTGTGTGACCTGGCGGTGGCGGCGACAGAGCTGACGGAAGCGTGTACCAACTTTTCCTCCTCCTCTGCATTTTTGCGCACTTTTGTTCTTGGCCTCCCGCGCACGCTTTCCAACGGCTGCAATTAGCAGTGTTTCACAACCACAGTAGCAGCAACAACAAAAACAACAAGAATAAAAGTGGCGAGTAGCGATATTCGGGCCCTCCTTCACAAAAGTTTTCAAACAAGGACCAAAACAAAAAATGTCGCCTCCTTCCAATTGATTAGTTGGCAACGATCACCATATTTGGAGCACTTGCACAAAATGTATTGTGCAAGATGTTTTGGTAAAATAAAATTTGTCTATTTGTAAATAGAGAAATGAGTAGACAAATAAATATAAAACATTACAAAATTGACAAATAAATGAACAGACAAATACATTGACAAATAAATAAATACATTGACAAATAAACACATTCACAAATAAATCGTGCATTGATAAATAAATACATTGACAAAAAAATAAACACATGAACAAATAAAAACACACAAATAACAATAAAAAAATAAAAAAATAAAAACATAACACAAATATAAACAAACAAATAAATAAATTGAAAATAAATAAATACATACACAGACAAATAATTATGTAGATAAATGAATAGGTATATGAATAAATAGTTATTGAAATAAATAATAAATAAACACATGAATAAATAGGTACATAAATAAGAAATAGGTATATAAATAAATTCATGAATAAATAGGTAAATAAAATAAATTAATACAAAAGTAAATAATATTTTTTTTAATTAATTAATTATTAATTAATTATATATATAATTGTAATAATTTTGTAATTTTACATATGAATAAATATGTATATAAATAAATAGATAAATACATCAATACATAATCAAAATAAATACATGATCAAAAAAGAAGTAAATACGTAATAAAAAATACATAAATGAATAAATAAATACATAAATAAATAAATAATACATTTCATTCATAAGCGCCTTTCAAAACTCTCAAGGTCATTTTACAGTCGCAGGATACGTTTTTCCGTGGGTGAGCAGCGGCAGTCACACCCGTCAGCGTTCACTCAACCCGGAAATAACTGATTGAATACAATACATACATACAATACATACATACAATACATACATACAATTCATACATCCAATACAATACATACAATACATACAATACATACAATACATACATACATACATACATACATACATACATACATACATACATACATACATACATACATACATACATACATACATACATGCATACATACATAGGTACGTACGTAAATATATACATACATACGTACGTACATATATACATACATACGTACGTACATACAAAGTTTCCTCAGGTTCCTTTGATCCTCTCTACAAACCCTGTGGTGTTCTCTACGTGATATTCTGTGCTACCAACCAACGGAGCTAAGATAGTTTTAAAATATTTGGCGACATTGAAGAGATGGAGAAATAGGCCCTCACATCCTTCCCAGGGACAAAACCTAGACACTGGTTTAGATTTGTGGACGATACTTTTTTCATAATTAAAAAACAAGAAATTCAATCCTTCACAGATCACCTCAACTCTGTAGACATCAACATTAAATTTACTCGTGAGGACATTAAAGAGAACCAACTAGCCTTCTTGGATCGTGAAGTAATTATAAAAGAGGACAGAGCGCTAAAAACAGAAGTCTTTAGGAAGGCTACGCACACTGACCAATACTTACTTTATGACTCTAACCACCCTTTACAACACAAACTAGGAGTTATCAGAACCCTCCAGCATAGGGCTAAACTAATCCCAACTAGCATTGAAGGTAGAGAAAAGCAGTCAAAACATATCAGGAGAGCACTCACTAACTGTGGGTACCCTCAGTGGTCATTCAACAAATGTCAGAAAGAAAGAATAGGGAATGAAACCAAAAATTCTCAAGATACAAAAAGGAGAGAAGTAGCAGTACCTTACATTGCAGGAGTTTCTGAAAAATTACAGAGTCCGTTGGCAACACAAAATTCCTACTTATTTCAAAACGATAAACTCGTTAAGGCAAAAATTAGTGCATGCAAAAGATAGGCTCCCAAATGAAAGTCCTTTGGCAACACAAAATTCCTACTTATTTCAAACCGATAAACACGTTAAGGCAAAAATTAGTGCATCCAAAAGATAGGCTACCCAATGAAAAACAAAGTAATGTAGTTTATTCCATACATTGTAAGAATGAAAATTGTAAAGAGCAGTACATTGGGGAGACTCAACAAATTCTCAAAAAAAGACTTTATCAACATTGCAGGGATAATACAAGTGGGCCTCAATCGGCAGTACATTTGCACCTAAAAGCTAGCAACCACTCATTTGACGACAATGAGGTTAAAATCTTAGCGAAAGAACATAGATGGTTTGAAAGGGGGGTAAAAGAAGCGATTCTTATAAAACAACAAAATCCTTCATTAAACCGGTCTGGTGGAGTGAGGTTCAATTTGGATCGTTCATACAATAGCCTGCTTAGGCAAAACAGGTTAGGCAACATTCGTAATGCTGATGAGTTGATACCGGTGGGAGTGGGGGAAATGGGCCAGTCGTTAGTCAGGAATGTAGGAACAATCAGTGGGGCCACAGAGAGTGGTCCTCTGCTCCCCCCACCCTGAGAGTAGGGACCTATCATAGCTGTGTCCGGCGCCGCCATGGCTGGACATTAGGGATATATAAATAGGGCCGATACGACCAGTCAGACTTTAGTTCGCTGACGAAGCCTCTGGGATAGGAGGCGAAACGTCCGAAACCTTAAAAATTGTACAGATGACGGCTGAAGAAACCTTCTCATCGATACATACATACATACATACATACATACATACATACATACATACATACATACATACATACATACATACATACACACATAGGTATGTACGTAAATATATACATACATATATACATACATACGTACGTACATATATATCATACATACGTACGTACATACATACAGACATACGTACATATATACATACATACGTACGTACATATATACATACATACGTACGTACGTACATACATACATACATACATACATACATACATACATACATACATACATACATACATACATACATACATACACACACACACACACACATACATTACTAAATAAATACTTAATCAAATAAATAAATAAACAAACAAACATTAAAGTGCCAAAATAAGCCCACATTGGCCAATAAGTCCAAAACTAGCACTTTTAATTCAAAATGGCCGACTTCTTCGACCATTTTCGCATTGGCTTCTCAATACCTTTGTTTTGATCCGCTCCAGACAAACATATTGTCCAAAACTCATATTGCTCAGTCAAAAATACTTCCTCAATGATTTTCACAAAGTGAAATTGTCTTGAGAAGCTGGAAAGTAAAAATGCCATGTTGTAAGCTAGTGTTCAAAATTAGCCTAGATTAGTGACGTCAAAACTATCGGCCATCTACGTCACGGCCTTAACAGCGCTCTTGCCTCTCGATTCTGTTGAATTTTTTTCCCAGGAAGTCACCATGTTTTTCAAGTTTGCCCATTGACGTGAATAACAATGCAAACGACAATCGGAAAAAACGTCGAGATGGCGCCGCGTCCAAATCATTTGAGCGTGAGAAGACGCTTCGACAAAGCTGATGGGAAATAAACGTCGCCCAATTAGCTTTTCATCATTCTTTATACTCCTCATTATGCTCAGAATTACATTTTTTCATTTGTTTGTTTGTTTGTTGCATTTATTCACTCCTGATTCATTTTCCTTGTTTTGCTTTTTCCGGCACGCAAAGGCGGAGACCAAATAAAAAAAAGTGTGCCACTCACTTTGCAATTTGACACGTGTTTATAAGCCTGGCAAAGATTTGCTTTTAAAAACAAGCAAAAGAAAAACAAAAAAAACTCCGGCAAGAATATATATATATTTTTTGATGATGTCGTCACGGGAATCGGCCTTTGTAAATATTTAAACACGTTTCCCATATTTCCATTAATGTTTTTAAATGATTGTTATTGTCATCTGGCGCCCACCCACCCGCCTTTGCCAGGGAAAATCATTTGCCCAAAATAGCGCGAGCAAAACAACCCCCATCCTCCTACCCCCCCCCCCCCCCCCCCCCCCCCCCCGCCCCCGTTCCCCCTGCCGCCCCCGCCCGTCAAAAATCATTAAATCTGAGGATTGATGACTGCTTCCTCTTGCAGTTCTTCATGTGGCCTTAAGGGGCGCTGCTGATCTCGAGACAAAGCTGCCACTCACGACTCCTCATTTCGGAACCATTGATTTTTACATACACACACACACACAAACACTTACACACACACTCATCAGTATCTGGACTCAAGTGTTTCCACGGCAACCAATCCCCTTTAGCGTGTGTGTGTGTGTGTATGTGTGTGTGTGTGTGTGTGTGTGTGTGTGTGTGTGTGTGTGTGTGTGCACGCGCATTGTTTGACTTGGTTAGAAAAGAGCGAGGCGTGGGGGCCTTGTTCACGAGCTTAGCCCTTAGCTACATGCGTGCGCATACACACGAACACACACACACACACACACGCACACACATGCACACACATGCACACACACACACGCACGCACGCACACACACACACACACACACACACACACACACACACACACACACACACGCACACACACACACACACACACACACACACACACACGCGCATACACACACACAGGCTCACACGCTCAGCGAGAGCTTTTGTCGCTTTATATTGTTTGTGGTCACAGAAGGTGGTGAGAGCATGAGTGTGCGTCTGCTCGGAACTGTAGGAAAATACATACAATAATAATAATAATAATCATAATCATAAATATAATAATAATACATTTCATTTCTACGCATCTTTCCAGTCACAGGATACGTTTTTTCCTCTGGGTGAGCAGCGGCAGCCACAGGCGCCAGTGGTCACTCAACCCTGAATAACTCAAATAGATAGAAAGCTAGCTAGCTAACTAATAGATAGCTAATAGCTAGCAAGCTGGATAGCTAGCCAGTTAATAGATATCCAGCTAGATAGCCAGCAAGGTAGATAGCTAATAGAGGGCAAATAGATAGCTAGCTAGATAGCCAGCTAGTTAATTCCTAAATGATATGGGTCTGGAGTTATATGAGCTTGAAATGAGGTTGGTTGTACAAAATACAATAACGGTAACTTAACCTCTGGTGCTGTTCGGTCGTGTGCTTCCGCCGAAGATCACTTCGCCAGCCGTGGTGGGTGTGTATTATGAAAATAGTGCTTATTACAAGGTTTAATTTTCATACATTTGACGTTTGTAAGACAAAAAGTTTGTAAGTTGAGGTGTTTGTAAGTTGAGGTCTCACTGTAGCCTTAATTAATTTCATACAGGCCCCTCCCCCTCTCGCCGCCTCCCCACCACACGTCGCATGGAAAGTGCAACATGGCGGATTTGCTGTCATCCAATGGTGACTTCTTCAATCGTTGCCTTATTTGGTTAGGCCGCGTTTACACAAAAAAAGTCCTGAAATTCGTGGCAGGCACAATGCAGATGAAATCCTCGTAAAAGATAAAAATACATTTAAGCAAGTGTATTTTCCCGTGTATAAGGCACACCGTAGCATAAGCCGCACCCTCAATAAATGGTGTATTTTCCAACTTTTTTCATCTCTAAGTCACATAAGGCGCGTCTTCAATGATTGAAAAAAGTTTTCCAAATACAGTCATACCTCAGTTTACGAATGCTTTATCTTACGAACTTTTCGCTTTACGAACATTAAATTCGCGAGAATATAATCTTGGCATACGAACTAGTTTTCGACAAACGAACCAAACCACAAAGC
The DNA here is from genome assembly GCF_051943395.1 of Hippocampus bargibanti. NCBI lineage: Eukaryota > Metazoa > Chordata > Actinopteri > Syngnathiformes > Syngnathidae > Hippocampus > Hippocampus bargibanti. The sequence goes on along the minus strand of NC_142736.1, from coordinate 5,994,586 downwards.
GCAACGGTGGCTGGCAGACTAGTTTTCGTCTCCGATACGTGGTTTGCTATCGAGTGGAGTACTTTTGCTATTATGCGAGCAAAAAAGACCTCGTCGACAGGTGTTAAGCAAAAAGGACACAAAAGAAAATTACGGTTGAGCAGAAGAAGGAGATAATCGAAAAACACCAACGAGGTGTGCGTTTGTGTGACTGAGCGTCCCAAAACCAGTATGCAAGGTCGACCATTGCTACCATCCATTGACAACTACCATCACAAAGGTAAATAAAACAACTTTATTATACAGTACAGATTATTACTTTAATTACAATATAATAGCAGATTTATTATACATAAAATAAGGTACATTTTGTGTAGTTTTAAGGCTTATTTAGTCGAAAATTATGTTTTATGGTGTTATACGGTGAGACAGCAAGTAGGTGGAAAGATAATAAAAGTTCACTCAGCCAGATCCAGGAAGGATATTTTGAGTTTTCTTTATTTGAAGTCATGGTGGATGTCTGTTTTTGTTGGACTACAGGTAACACTGCTCTCCAGGCTGTCCTTTCTCCCTCTTCTTGCTCCTCGAAGTGACTTCCTCAGTCTGGTTTGAAAGGTGGTTCACCTGAGCTTCTGGCCAATCAGGTCCCAGCGGCGATTGGCCAACCCTAGGTAGTTGCAATCACCTTTTCAGAGACAATTCGTGGTCGCCCGACTCTTTTGTTTTGGATGGGGAGAAATGTGCACCTTTCTCCCATCCAAAATCCAGAAACCACGAAATTATTTAACATTTCTTTTGGCATCATGAGAGATGGGGACCTGGGAACGGATTATTCTGATTTTTAACAGGGGGGCAGCATTTCCATTTTTTTTCATTTCCGAGCGTTGTACCGGCTTCAACTGTTGTTAAACGACAACCGACGCCTCCCGACAAGTTGTGTCCATAATTTGTAAAAGCACTTCAAATGACTTCTACTCAGCGTATCTTACAAAGATTCCACTGCATATAGCTATATTTTACGTTTTAAGACTTGTGCTGAATATTCAGGAAGTCTTGTTTTCGAGTTGATGACAATACCTGACATGACGTCACATGTGGACATCACGAACAAGGGGGCGGTACCTTCTGGAACTCGGCATCTCCGAGGTCATTTTAAAGTACTTTTGGGACACTTTAAGTCATTTTATTGGTGTTTTGCATTTGATTACAATTATCAGCCTGCGTGTTTTGGGTGTTTTAGATGCTATAAAACGTTTTTCTGATGTGAGTTAGGAAACAACAAAATGGTGTCGGTTGTCCTTTATGCCTTATTTAGTAGAACATTATTTTTTTATGGGGACCTGGGAACGGATTATTCTCATTTTTAACAGAGCGGCTGCATTTCCATTTTTTTCATGTTCTGGCTTCAACTGTTGTTAAAGCACTATACAAACCAATATGTCTGCATTGCATTATATTATTATATTTTGGACAGCCACCCTCATTTCAAGCACCTCTAACTCCAGACCCATATAATTTAGGAATTATCTCTTTTTTTCTGATGAAAGAATAGAGTCTAAGGTTTCTTACTGTGAATTAAATGTTTATGTAGTCCTAAAACTCAATATTCTGTGGGTCCTCGAATTTGAGTGAAAATGACAAAAACCCTGGCACTGCCGTGGACACATTTTGGCACAACTGGCAGTCAATGAGTTAAAGTTGCAACCAGGCAGAATCGGTAAATGGCCAAAACGTATGGGAGGGTCAACACTTGGTAAAATGTGTTGAAGTGGCCGTGTGCCTTCAAGAACGCCGCGCGTGCGTGCGCGCGCACCGCGGCGGGCCTAATGTCATTACTGTGTACAAACTTGCTGTGACAGAAGCAGATTGATGACATTTTATTGTTATTGCCTCACCGCTATCAACCGCCGCCGCCGCCACCGTTCTGTGTGTGCGTGCACGTATGAAATACGACGACACAACCAGAGCAAATTGAACACACCCAAAATGATTCATTGGACATTGCGATTGCTATTTGCAAATTTCCCCATTGTGGGACTATTAAAGGCTTTTTTATTGATTGATTGATTGATTTCGCTGTTAGCCGCCATTGTGTGTTAGCTTGCATTGTCCACCAAAGAGTCTAAAATAAAGATTTGGTCCTACTAAAATACAAACATGTTTGTCAACAAATATTTTGCAGTCTGCCTTCACCTCCCATCCGACAGTTTTTCCCATGTTGTCTTATAATGGCCATGTGTCTCGCTTTGTTTTTACCGGTGTATAAGGCGCACCCAAAAGCCTATATGGAACATATGGAACTGTCGCGGCTTGGAATTGAAGCGGATTTATGTGGGACAGAAGATGTGACAAAATCTCTTTTGATCAATGGATGCTACAGCTTTGTGTTTGCTGTTGGTGTAATTCGCCATACAAAGATCACTAAACATCGCTCTGTAATCTTTGTTTACATTTTGAACTTCCTGATACGTAATATCCTGCCTTCCCTTACATTACGTCTGTGTAAGCTCTCAGTCGTACAGGAGTGGTCCATCGATGAGAAGGTTTCTTCAGCCGTCATCTGTACAAAAGTGAAGGTTTCGGACGTTTCGCCTCCTATCCAAGAGGCTTCGTCAGCGAACTAAAGTCTGACTGGTCGTATCGGCCCCATTTATATATCCCTAATGTCCAGACATGGTGGCGCCGGACACAGCTATGATAGGTCCCTACTCTCAGGTTGGGGGGGGGGGCAGGGGACCCCTCCCTGTGGCCCCACTGATTGTTCCTACATTCCTGACTAACGACTGGCCTATTACCCCCACTCCCCCCGGTATCACCTCATCAGCATAACGCCACAGGGAGGGGTCCCCCGCCCCCCCCACCCTGAGAGTAGGGACCTATCATAGCTGTGTCCGGCGCCGCCATGGCTGGACATTAGGGATATATAAATAGGGCCGATACGACCAGTCAGACTTTAGTTCGCTGACGAAGCCTCTTGGATAGGAGGCGAAACGTCCGAAACCTTCACTTTTGTACAGATGACGGCTGAAGAAACCTTCTCATCGATGCCTTCCCTTACATTATGTCGCATTTACATTACGTCACATCCTTTCGCGTCACACACTTCGTCTCTCTCTCTCTCGCCATGCTCTCTCCTTAAACTGACACCGCGATGCCTCCGCTCTCTCCAAGATTAAACCAACTTTCTGTTCTACACCTGGCCCCCTGATGATTTAACCATCCTCTTCCATCAACACCCGTCGAAGCAATGAACCAAGGGCGAACGATCAAAATAATCCAACATTTGCTTTCAACATTTAGCTTGTAGTACTCATGCACATTCCACCATGACGTCCCTGATCCACTGCTGAAACGGATGCTTTGATCCTCTCCTCTTTCATCTAGAACAGCTTCATGTCACAAAGAGGGTACAGTAAGTGCTGAAGAATGAATGACTTTCTGTGTCTTTGTGTTGGCATATTATTTGTTATTTCGTTTTTTTTTTTTTACATCAAGATGGCGCTGCGACAGTGGCCTCCTTTCCAGCAGCTCCTGTATTTTGTTTTTGTACTTCTTTCTTTCCTTTCTTCTTCCTTTCATAGCTTTGCTGTTGTGTTACTTCCGGGTAGAGTGAACGCATGCTGGCGAATGGCATCCGCTGCTCACCCTTACAAAAAATTCCCGTGTCTGTAAAGTGTCCTTGAGAGTTTTGAAAGATGCTTGTAAATTAAATTTATTATTATTATTATTATTATTATTATTATTATTATTATTATTATTATTATTATTATTATTATTATTATTATTATTTTTTTTTTTCTTCCAAACATGACCCCACGCCTCATACGCCGTTGCGCCTTATATATTGAGTCAAATTTAGCCACAAGTCTCGCAGCAGCCGGAAGCAGCCACCGACCCACCATAGAAGAAGGACTGCGTAACATAGGCCTCTACCTTATAATGTGGTGTGCCTGGTACACCTTATATATGGATGTGATTTGAAAATACAGTATTCGTTGGGGTGTGCCTTATATTCCGGTGTGCCTTGTATTTGGAAAACTTTTCTATATTTATATATAATATTTGGAAAACCGTTTTTATTCATTGAAGGTGCGCCTAATAGTCAGTCTGGTGCGCCTTACAGATGGAAGTGGTTTGAAAATACAGTATTCCTTGGACGCCTCTACGTCTTATAATTGGAAAACCTTTCTATATTTCTATATTATATTTGGAAAACTTTTTTCATTTATTAAAGATGTGTCTTATAGTCAGTCCGGTGCGCCTTGTATATTGAAAAAGTTTGAAACTACACTATTCATTGGGTGTGCGCCTTATCCTCCGCTGCGCCTTATACACCCGAAAATACAGTAATTAGATTTTTTTTAATGTCTTTATTTCTTTTTTTGTGGAACTACTTTTGAGATGATACGCAAAAAAATAAAAAGGATTGAAACTGGTTTCAGGTGCGGCACCCCCGACCAATGTTTCCTCTAAGCTGCGCGTGCGCAATCGCGCACTGCTTGCACATACTCTGCGCACAAGAACATTGATGCAGCGCACATTTTGCAATGTAACTCAATGAGTGACAGGTGTCCAGCCAATAATGTCGTACAATTCACATACGCTACGCAGCCAATTGGAGCAGAACGGCGCGAATGTGCCCTGCCCATACGCGGCGTGTTACTGGCGTGAAACTGCTGTGTGGCCACAGCGTAAACATTAGATGGCAATTCCGGCTCTTCTCAGAGAGCCGGTTCTTTTGGCTTGGCTCACTAAAAAGATCCGGCCCTTTTGGCCTCAGTGTGTTTTTTTTTTGTAGCTTAAATTTATTAACTACCAAAAATCTTGTAAAATTATGTGAAAAACAAATTACATATGTAAAAAATACACTATATCTAATATTTTTATTCATATGGCTTGATTTTTATGTGCACAGAGAGCATCCACAAACTCTCACTGTCCCTGTGGTTACTCTGGTCTGATGATCAGCTGTCACTAATTTTCTTTTCATATGAATAATGCTATCATACCAACGAGTAAAAAATATAATAATTGAATAATAATAACATAATGTGATAACATTTGTCCACCTGTCTACCCTAACCTTCCTCCACCTCCTTCTCCTCACTGCTGCGTGTGTCTGTAATTCTCCCTTCCCTCTTCTACCACGGATATCGACCAATAACGTGCGGCTTTAACCAAAGACTGGGGGCGGGGAATAGAAGACAAAAAAACTCGGCTCTCATTTGCGGCTCCTTTTTGGGATTCGGTTCTAAGAACCGGTTCGTTCGCGACACATAACTAGTGCACATCTGATGTTGCTCACAGTGGTCCTCAGTGTGCTCAGGGAGCTTGTGTGTCTGCTCAGACACATGAAAAATTAGAGGGAACATTGCCCCCAACCTTGAAAATAACTGCTGAACTCAAAATCGACAAACTTTTTGGGCTTTTCCGGCGCAGCTTTTTGAAAGTTTTTGTGTCATTCCGTGACAAAGTCGTGTATCGTAATCATAATGCTTACAAAACGGATACTGGGGGTGTATTTCAAGTGACAAGTTAGTAGAATTTATTTGAGAGATGAAATCTTTCACCCATCTCAATTCTTCATCTGGAAAAATTCGTCCGAGCACGCTTGTTAGCGTTAGCTTCCCGTCTTGGGACGGTTAGCATATTTTGCCGCCGCTCAATTCATTTCGCCGATTCAAGGTTGGTGTGCTTTGATCATTTGGTGCAAATAATAAACGGATCAAAATTGCCCCAGCGCCGACGTTTTATTTTCGTTACCGGGGGAATTCGGCTCCAAAGTCAAGCTAAAAACAAGAAAACCAAGAAGAAAAGTGCAATGATATTAAAAATGCTCCTGGCTAACAACAACAACAAAGCTAATTTGGCAACACCTGGCTTGATATCTTCTCTGTGTTGTTATCACAACATTCCCGCATTATTACCCACGATATTTGCCCCTCTTATCTCCCACCATGTTTTTTTCTTCTTCTTCTACTTCAGAGATCATCACATCTTATCTCATCACGTCTGTGTTGACTTCAAATTGGTGGAAAAGTTGCTAGTCTTGGTTGGAATGAGATGTGCTCAGAAGGCCAGTCTTCTCAAACTAAAACAAAACAAACTGATTATTTTTTTAACAATGGGGTGTCGTTGGGGGCTGTAGTCTTCATCTTAGCCGTGTTGTACTGAGTGACCGGGACAAAAAAAATACACTGATACCTCAGCTTACGAACTTAATTGGTTCCCAGAGAGTGTGTGTAAGGCGAAAAGTTTATCTTCCAAACATTTATTTCCCATCAGAAACCATTAAAATGACAATAATCAATTCCCAGGTCCCCATAAAGCATAATTTTTGACTAAATAAGCCTTAAAACTACACAAAATACACCATATTTTACATATAACAAATGTGCTATTGTATTGGAATTAAAGAAATAAACTGTACTTTATAATAAAGTCGTTTTATTTACCTTTGTGATGGTAGTTGTCAATGGATGGTAGTAATGGTCGACTTAGCATACTGGTACTGGGACAGCGAAGTCACACAAACACACACCCCCTTCGTGTTTTTCGATATCCTTTTTCTGCTGCAACAAAGCTAACTTTTTTCTACATCTACACGCTGGACCGCAAGGCACAAAAGGAATAAATAGTCCTGCAAAGTCCGCGGTTCACCACGACAGCCCGTCAGCGAGTACAATCGCAACGAGCCGCAAGGCGGGGGGACACGAAGCTAACGTTGTCTTGGATTTGCCCCGTTCATGACGGGATGCGCCTTTGACACGGAGCGCATTAATGGCATCAACTCATTCATTGCTTTCATCACTTTGCTGCTGTGAAATGTACATTTCTCCACTGCGAGACTAATAAAGGCATATCTAATCCAATCCAATCCAACTCGCTGTGAAAGTTGGACACAAATATGGCCGCCCGCCCGCTCGCCCGCTTTTCCATCATCCTCCCTTTTGTCCTTATCACCTCGCCACTTTGCACTTTTGTGCGGCAGCTAATTAGACGTCCTCTTCAACATTTACTTGGAAGGAGCCTCTTCAATGCCTCTTTTGTCCGTCGCGTGGGCACGCGGGCGCGTAGGCGTGCGCGCGTGTCAGAAATCCAGCCGAAGAATTCTTTGATGGCCGACAATGAGGAATTTTTGACTTGAGATTTCGCCGTCAGCCTTCAGGACACCAACACAAACAAATGCAAAGTCCTACTCGTGTGTTTGCGTGTGTGAGTGTGTGCGTGCGTGTGTGTGTGTGTGTGTGTGTGTGTGTGTGTGTGTGTGTGTGTGTGTGTGTGTGTGCGTGCGAGCTAGCTCTATCGAGCTAGCTAGCGAGCTATGTCTCGTTCTATTCAGTTAGCCGACAAATACCTTTCATCACTGGTGTCAAATTCAAGGCTCCAGGGCCAAATCTGGGCTACCACATTCCTTGATCATCTATTGAGCTAGCTAGCTCGCTTGGTAGCTACTTCTCTTCTTATTCAGATATCTGGCTAGATATAATGGCTGTCAAAGTCAAGGCCCAAGGGCCGAGTCTGACCCGCCACAGCATTTTATTTGAACCGTGAAAGTAAATGGAACTTGTGTAATTCCTTGCTCATCTATCAAGCTAGCTAGAGACTGAGCTAGCTCTCTTTCTACCCAGTTAGCCGGCTAATCCCGTTCATCACCGGTGTCAAAGTCATGGCTCGAAGGCAAAATCTTGGCCCCACATCATTTTATTCGGCCCGTGAAAGTAAATCAAATTTATGTAATTCCATTTTCATCTCACGAGGTAGTTAGCAAGATAGCTCTCTTTGTATTCAGTTAGTTAGCTAATCCCTTTCAACACCAGTGTCATAGTCAAGGCTCAAAGGCCAAATCTGGGCTAGCACATCATTTTATTCGGCCCGCGAAAGTAAGTCAAACTTGTCTACTGCCATGCTCATCTGTCGAGCTAGCTAGCTCGCTCATAAACTATCTCTCTTTCTATTCAGATAGCTGGCTAATCTTTTATATGACAGATGTCAAAGTCAAGGCCCGAGGGCTAAATCTGGGCCACCACTTCATTTCATATGGCGCGCGAAAGTGAATCAAATTTGTGAAATTCCATGCTTATCTATGAAGCAACCAAGCTCTCTTTCTTTTCAGCGAGTTGACTAATCCCTTACATCACAGGTGTCAAAGCCAAATCTGGCCCGCCACATCATTTTATTTGGCCCGCAAAAGCAAATAAAGCATATCAAGTTCCATGATGCTAGTTAAATTTCGAATGAAATGTCTCATGTGAACCACAATAGCAGACAATATTCTTGACTTCAGATGTGAAAACTAATTATTCATTAATTTGTTGTGCCTTCTGGATATAATATGTGGAGGGGATGAAACATTATATTGGTTTCCCCAAATTCATAACGGCCCGTGAGAGGAAACCATAACTGCTGTCACGGTTTGGAAGGTGGTGATGGCAGTTGTAGATCCCAAAAAGCAGGAAGGAGGGAGTAGCAGGTTGTATTTGAGAAGTTGTATTAAAATAAAGTCAACAGTAACAAAAATCAAAAACATTCAAATCATTTGAACAGAAAAATACAAAGTATCAACAGAAAAACCAAGAGTAAAAGTCTGCCAAGACAAAACAAACACATGCACAGCATACAATGCATACACAATACATACAATTGCATACACAGCATACACTGCATACAATGACCTGACACCGAATGGTCGTGCCGGGAGTCATTTTAACTGTCACTGATTGGGAACGACCAGCACCTGCGAGGCAGCAGGCAGGGCTAATAGCGCTACCCGTTTGTCGCCAATCCGAACGTGGCAGTCCGCCACTGATCGGGACGACCAGCACCTGTGCAGGTGCAGGCGGGGCAGACAGCGCCACCCGTTGGTCGCCAACCAGATCATGACAACTATAATCTGGCCCGCCGCTAAAAATGACTTTGACACCCTTGATGTAAGGGAATGGGAAAAATATTTGGACAAAAAGTATGAAAAAGAAAGCCAAGTGAAACTAAAAACCAAAGTACAGTGAGGCGAAATGTGTCTTCCAAACATGTATTTCCTATAAGAAACCATGAAAATGAGAATAATCCCTTCCCAGGTCACCATAAAACGTAGTTTTCTACGAAATAAGCCTTACAAATACACAAAATATACTTTATTTTATGTATAATAAATGTGCTATTGTATTGTAATTAAAGAAATAAACTGATATCTGAGTGAAGTTGCCGTGCTTTCACCGTGGCGCTTTTTGACCGTGTGGTTTGGTGTTCTTCCGCCGAAAACTAGTCCGCCAGCCACCGTGGTCCCGTGTGGTTTGGTTCGTCCGCCGAAAACGAGTTCGTCAGCCAGGACTATATGCTCACAATTTTAATGTTAGTAAAGTGAAAAGTTCTTAGCTAAAGCGTTCGTAAGCTGAAGTATCACTGTATTGATTGGACCACCACCAAAAAGTTCAAAGTAGCGATTTGGACATCGACACAATGTGAATGTTGAACCAAGGTTATTGGGATGTCACAGCCATCGGAGCCATGCCCCAGTACTTTTGATCTTTTTGTCGCTGTTCAACACAAAGATGACATTTAAAGGTGCAAAAATAATCAACACTTTAAATGTCAGTCAATCAAAATGAAAATAACACTCCAAATGGCTCGGAAACGGGAGTGGGCTTGAGGATTATAAATCAAGGTAAACCTTGGCTGTTTAACCCCCGCTATGATGTCATTTCCTGTTGTGCGGCAACACGCCGACTTGCTTTCGCTCGCACGCTCCCTGGTGTGCTGACATGTGGATGCTAAGGCAAGGCTGGGGGCATATTAGTGAGTAGCGGGGGCTCGGGGGGGGGGGGGGGGGGGGGGCAGGCCAGACAACTTACAGCTGCACGCAGATGTGGAAGAAAGACACACACACACACACACACACACACACACACACACACACACACACACACACACACACACACACACACATGCACACACACTAATGTCTCCCCTGGCACACTTCAGACGACTCATTAGATATTTATGTTTGTGCATCTAAGCTCCTCATGTAGCACGACTTGTCAGCTAGGACATGGGCTTTGTGTGTGTGTGTGTGTGCGTGTGTGTGTGTATGTGTGTGTGTGTGTGTGTGTGTGTGTGTGTGTGTTTCCTCGTACGCGTGTGCATGTTCGTGTATGAGATGAAATTCGCAGGGTCAAACATGTCACCTCCATTCTATCCATTTCCCAAGATTGACCTGTGACAAATGGGAAAATTTAAATGATCAAAGATGTGAAATTCCATGCTCATCTATCGAGCTAACTAGTGACCGAGCTAGCTAGCGACCTAGCTAGCAACCTATATAGCTCGCGACCGAGCTAGTTAACGACAGAGCTATCAAGCGACCGATCTAGCTAGCGACCAATCTCGCTTGTGACCTCTTTCTATTCTATTCAGATATCTTGCTAATCCCTTACACCACAGGTGTCAAAGTCAAACTGACAACCAAATATGGCCTGCCACATCATTTTATTCGACCCGTGAAAGCAAATCAAAGATGTAAAATTCCATGCTCATCTATCAAGCTAGCTAGCGACCCGAGCTAGCTAGCGACTGAGCTACCTAGTGACCGAGCTAGCTAATGACCTATTTCTATTCGATTCAGATAGTTGGCTAATCCATGGCACGACAGGTGTCAAAGTTAAGGACCGAGGGCCAAAACTTCATTTTATTCGGCCCGTGAAAGCAGATCAATTTTGTGAAATTCCATGCTCATATATGGTGCTAGCAAGCGACCGAGCCAGCTAGTGACCAAGATAGCTAGCAACTGAGCTAGCTTGCAACCGAGCTAGCTAGCGACCAAGCTCGCTAGTGACCTTTTTCCATTCTCCTCGGCTAGCTGGCTAATTACTTACATCACAGATGTCAAAGTCACACCGTACGGGATGTAGACATGTGACCCTTATGCTAACACGCCTGTTTTCATCCCTCAATATTTATAAAAATGTAGGTAATTTGCTCAAATGCACTTTTTTTTGCCCACTTTTTTTTGTACTTAGCCACAAATGTCACTTTTCATGTTTGATGAAAAACCCTGTGACTGTTAGCCCATCACACAAACATGCTAGTCTTAGCTCGGGATAAAAACGCAATGAATGTATTGAAATGGTGTAAATTTCCATCCGGTGTAGACAACACAGTGTCATTTCATCGGATTCATGAAATGATGCAGAATGAGTCTGTCGAATTGAGGGCAATAACAATAATACAATTCTGCCCCCCCCCCCCCTCCCTCCGCACCCGCCTTGCATGTTTGGTGTTGATCCAAGCGCTCCGGCGGTGGCCCATTTAAATGAAATGGAATATTAAAAATTAAATTGTTCGTCAAAGGCTCGCCGCTCGTGCCGTCTCTGGCGGCCGCACCGTTGACCCAAAAATATATTCAAATTAGCCCAGCTAAACAGTCACCCAGCGCAGTGGGACGGGCGGGGGGCCTGCGTACGTATATGCTGACGATACTGATGCGTCTAATGCACATTGTACAAATTCAGACCACAAAACAATAGAAACAAACAGATCAATAAATAAATACAAATAAAAACATAAAAACATAAAAACATGAATATGTAAATACATAAATACAAAAAATAAATATAGAGAAATAAACAAATAAATGCATTAATGGGTTGAAAGTGATCGTTCGTCCCTGGTCCATGGCTTCTCAGGGTGTTGATGGCAGAGGATGTTTAAATCAGCAGGAAGCCAGGTGTTGAACAGAATAAGTTAGTTTAATTGCGTAGACAGAAGGGCATCGTGGGGTGTCGGCCGAGGAGGGGCAAAAAGAAAAGAAGAAAGAGGAAGGAGGAAGAAGCGCGAAAGACCGCTGAGAGAGCATTTATAAGACGGGCATAATAGGATGTGACGTAATGGGATGTGACATCATGTAAAGGAAGGCAGGATATGACGTATCAGGAAGTTCAAAACGTAAACAAACGATGCAAAAGAGATGTTTAAATATGTTTATATAGCGAATTACACCAACATGCATAAATCGACAAATAAATAAATACATGCATAAATAAACTAACAAAGTGTTTTGCTTTTCTACTTTCATTTCTTTCATAACTTTGCTGCTGTGAAATCCAATCCAAAACAAATAAATGAATACATAGACAAACAGCTCAACAGAGAAATAAATAAATGAAAATATGCATAAATAAATAAATAAATAAATAAATAAATAAAACAGAGAAATAAATACATAAAGAGATGCAACAATAAACACATACATAAATTAATTACTTGATGCATAAATAAATAAATAAATAAATAAATAAATAAATACATTGATAAAGAGATAGATAATAGATACATAAATAAATATATGAATAGTTATATAAATAAAGAGATGCAAAAATAAACATATACATAAATAAATTAATTACTAGGTGCATAAATAAATAGATAAGCAGATAAATAGATATACAAATAAATAAGTAAATAAATAAATAAATAAATAAATAAATAGCTAAGTAAGTACATAAATAATCTTATAAAGAGATAAGTAAATAAATAAATAAATAAATAAATAAAACAGAAAAATACATAAAAAACACACATAAATAAATTAATTGCTTGATGCATAAATAAATAAATAAATAAATAAATAAATAAATAAATAAATAAATAAATACATTGATAAAGAGATAGATAATAGATACATAAATAAATATATGAATAGTTATATAAATAAAGAGATGCAAAAATAAACCTATACATAAATAAATTAATTACTAGGTTCATAAATAAATAGATAAGCAGATAAATAGATATACAAATAAATACGTGAGTAAATAAATAAATAAATAAATAGCTAAGTAAGTAAATAAATAATCTTATAAAGAGATAAGTAAATAAATAAATAAATAAATGAATAAAACTGTCATGATCTGGTTGGCGACCAACGGGGGGCGCTGTCGGCCCCGCCTGCACCTGCACAGGTGCTGGTCGTCCCGATCAGATTGGCGACCAGCGGGTGGCGACGTCGGCCCTGCCGGCAGCCTCGCAGGTGCTGGTCGTTATAATCAATGACACTTAAAAATACACCTGGCACGATCATCCGGTGCCGATTCATTGTTTGTTTGCTGCTTGGTTGCAGCATGCATTGTGTACGTGTTTGTTTAACCTTGGCGGACTTTTACACTTGGTTTTCTTTTGCTACTTTGTATTTTTTCCATTCAGATCATTTTGATGTTTTACATTTTGTTCCTGCTGACTTTATTTTAATACAATTTGTCAAACAACCTCCTGCTCCCTCCTGCCTGCTTTTTGGGATCCGAACCCGCCATCACCACCTCGCAAACCGTGACAGAATGAATCGGCCAACCATCGGATCCCGCAGGTACATCGGACCCGTCTCATTTCCACCCTGTGCCTGGCAATGCTACGTCCACGTTAGCGAAAGCCTCGTCGCGTTTGAATCGCGTCACTCGACGAGCCGCAACGTCCACGTAAACGTCCGGCCGAGACCTCCTTCCAGGTGGCCGTCCAGGGTGAAACTGGGTGACTGGCATTGCACGCCCACGTCCAGCCACGCTGTCGTCGTGCATGACGAATTGAGTCTCATCCACGACGAGCCGTGCAACGTCCGCGTCAACGTCAGTCCGAGACCCCACTCACCGCTGGATCCCGGAGCGGCTCTGGACCCGTCTCGTTACCCCGGAGCCGGGCAGTTCACGCCCACGTCGGCGTCCGGCCGAGACCTGGTCCCATACGGCCGTACGGGGTGCCATTCTGCGCCTGGCAGTCGACGTCCACGCAGAGCCATGCGCCGTCGCGTGAACGTGCGAGAGGGATCGCGCTCACGCCCACGGCGATCCGTGCCGCGTCTTCGTCCACCCCAGGCCGAGTCCCGTTCCCATCAGGCCGCCGCCCGTCGTATGCTGGAGAGGCAGCGGTTGCCCTCTCCACCGACCGTTCCCTGGCAAGTGGACCTTTTGGGAGACTGTTGGGACTTCTGGAAGCAGCCCCTTGAAGGGGGGGTACTGTCATGATCTGGTTGGCGACCAACGGGGGGCGCTGTCGGCCCCGCCTGCACCTGCACAGGTGCTGGTCGTCCCGATCAGATTGGCGACCAGCGGGTGGCGACGTCGGCCCTGCCGGCAGCCTCGCAGGTGCTGGTCGTTATAATCAATGACACTTAAAAATACACCTGGCACGATCATCCGGTGCCGATTCATTGTTTGTTTGCTGCTTGGTTGCAGCATGCATTGTGTACGTGTTTGTTTAACCTTGGCGGACTTTTACACTTGGTTTTCTTTTGCTACTTTGTATTTTTTCCATTCAGATCATTTTGATGTTTTACATTTTGTTCCTGCTGACTTTATTTTAATACAATTTGTCAAACAACCTCCTGCTCCCTCCTGCCTGCTTTTTGGGATCCGAACCCGCCATCACCACCTCGCAAACCGTGACAAAAACAGAGAAAAATACATAAAAAACACATACATAAATAAATTAATTACTAGATGCATGCATATAAATAAAAAGATAAGTAAGTAAATAAACAATTACATAAATAAACAACTAAATAAATAAATAAATAAATAAATAACAACACTTCAAATATACACTCAATATTTATCATTCGCAACTCAACCATGGTCGTTGTGTAATACCGTGTATTTTTTTAACAGGTGGAGATTCTTCCAACAAAATTGGAACCCCCTGCCCCCCCAAAAAAAGACCACATGACATTGTTTTATTTTGTTTATTTTGCTGAAAGCTTTCTTATATGTTCACAGGCAACTTCCTGTTTCCTGGAAGAAACGACTTTCGATTCTGAGGTGGGGTTTGGGGAGTATTCACGTTTAGGGTAACATGTGAAATAACAGTTCCATTCATCAACATGAAATTTTGGGTGAACATGTATGTCAAAACAGGATGCACAAAAAAAAAGTCACACGGACCCGGAAAGGAAATTGAAGCCAACCGGTTTACTTTCAAGTGTCCATTTTGATCTCATTCCTTCAGGAACACACCCAGAAAAAAAAGCAGAAAAAGTCCATAAAACTAATGCATTAGCTGCCGATAGCTCTTTCGCTAAATGAGACAAAACTAGCTGATTGGTTAAACACATCATGAGAACAGAAAAAAAGGAACAAAACCAAACGTGACCTCAAATATCAGAAAGGGAGAAAAGAAAGTTGGTGTCACGAGTTTCATCGACGTGAGGTGGACAGCAACGTTGATAGCCCTGCGCTAATTGAACACGGCTCGGCTATTTTGGAGGACATTCCACAGCTGTGTCAAACTTGGACGATCAATTTGGAGGATATGTCACAGGCAAAAAAAAACACAATTAATTTGAGTGGCCCATTCGTTGCTTTAATTATTGTAATTTCCCCAAACGTTTGGGTTGAATTGCGACATTGCTAGTATGTCACCATATGCTAAATCATATTTCTGTCAAACTCCGCACACACTCAACTGCACAAGGTCATTTAAACACCAAAGCTAGCGGGGGATTAAGCGGATTTTTCACTCTAATATGCATATGTACATTTTTAGAAAGTGTGTGTGTGTGTGTGTGTGTGTGTGTGTGTGTGTGTGTGTGTGTGTGTGTGTGTGTGTGTGTGCATGCGCTCTAGCTAGTCTCCAGTGGCGCCTGTGAGGAGTTTAAAGAGCGAACATTATGACTAAAACACAGATTTACTCAACACGTTTACACCAGAGAGCCTCAGACGAGGAACACCCCCGCGGGGGCTCGCTCGCGAGTATGTTAGCGCTTGCGCTCTCTTCCGCGCAAGCGCGTTGCCGAGTGCACGCACCTTTGCCTTCCCAGGACGCCTCTCCACCATTAAAGAGCGCTTTGAAGACAATGGAGGTGCGCGCCGACTGATCAAGGCGCCTTTATCCCTCCCAGCGCATCTATTAGCGCAGCCGGCTAGCATTAGCGTCATTATCCGCCACCTATTATAGCGATTCGCGAGGAAGGCGGCGCTGGGAGCGGCGCGGGGGCCCGGGCGGCGTAAACAAATCTATTATTGGTGATGAATTGCACAATAACGCCGCATAATGGCGTCGCCGCTCCACCGCCGCCGCGCCCCTCAAGGTACTGGCAACTGTACACGAAATAAAGAAATAAACAAGTCCAAAAAGTTGAATCGCGCGCCAGACGGTTGGATCTTTGTTATTGTGATTATTGATGACAAAGGGCTAACATTTGATCAGGTGTGGCGACGTGGACGCTAAGCTAATACTCATGCTAAACAGTCTTATGAGCATCACTCAAAGCAACGCAGTGGAGGGGGGGCATAGATCTTCATTATTGTCACTTGGCAGCGCTTGCGGCATTCATTGTTCTTTATCAGGCGTTACCGTAGTTACAACTATTTCAGTTGGAATGTTTTTGCGTTCACACATCGACCGTTAAAAAATGCTAATTCAAGGATGATGATTGTTAAACTACGACAGTATGTTCTGTCAACTTTAGATGGCGCCCAGTCTATGATTCATTTGGAGAATTGTCCAAATGGGGCTTTGTCAAATCCCCCTTATACAACATATTATTATAGATTGTGGCCGGCACTAGGACCATGTATATCACCCAGCAGGTGTACAGCAGCGGGCGGTTTTATGATAAGAATATTTTACTGCATTTTCCCATATTCGAGTTAGATCCACTTGTTAGCAGTTGGAATAAAAACGTGTCTACAACGAGTCGTAAGTGATCCTTCCTCAACTGCTACACTAGTGACCCCGATGTGATCCAGTGTAGAAGTAGCAGACTTTTTGGTGATTACTTTCATCAACGCACCCAGTTTCACAGTGATGTGTGAAACTGGCACCAAGGTTTTTTCGCTTTCCACAAATCTTTGAAATGAATGTCTTTTAGTGACATACTTGTACTATATTAGAGTTCATAGGCAAAAAAATCATAGTAATAATCTGATTCATCACCACCTGAGAGAGAGTTTTGCTTCAATTTGGGGCTGATTTAAGATTTTTTTTTAGATTCTGAGAACTGAAGTTGACCCAAAATGGCGGCTTCAAATCAAAATGGCCAACTTCCTGTTCAATTTTGAGCGAGGTTCTCATCACTGTCCTGTTCTGTCAGTCATTTCAGCCCAATTCATTCAAAATGGCCAAATATATGTTCAGTATCCAAATTTTGAGTCTGTGAAACCAGTTGTCGCGTTGCTAACTGAACCAATTCATTCAAAATGGCCGAAAATATCCTTTATGGGTCCTCCAATATTTCTTTGTACATCCCACTGATCAATCAGTCATCGAACCAAAGAAAATAACGGTGACGCTCCATCCCGTGCTAATGTCATTTGCCCTGGGATGCTATCATGAACGGCTAACTCATTAGAAAATAATGACACCGGTGAACAATTGTTGAATTGATCATCGTCTCATTTGTGGAGTTTGCAGAGGGGTCTGGATTTAGCAGGTTGCTAGCTGATAGTAGCTCCTAGTTGGCTAGCCGCTAACTACTCGCTGCTCTCAGCATTTGATTGGTCGGAACGTACGTTTCCATGAACGTCTCCATCAATCACGCATTATGAAAGTTCATTTATCAGCCTGTCGTTTTCTTTCTCTCTCTCACACACACACACACACAAACACACACACACAGACACACACACACACACACACACACACACACACAAACACACACATGTGGTGACATAATAGGTTATGACAGCCTCATCACCTCTCCATCCACGTGACATGCGTGCGCGTACGCACACACACAATCGCACACGAGTGTAATACATTTAACAGGACGGTTTGGTCATCAAATATCCAAATGACGCCATCTGACGTGACCTTTTATTGTCTTTTATTTGATGGGAAAACACAGTCGTGTGTGTGTGCGTGTGTGTGTGTGTGTGTGAGTCTGTATGTGTGGTGATTGGCATGGAATGCAAAGCGACTGA
Organism: Hippocampus bargibanti; assembly: GCF_051943395.1. Lineage (NCBI taxonomy): Eukaryota > Metazoa > Chordata > Actinopteri > Syngnathiformes > Syngnathidae > Hippocampus > Hippocampus bargibanti. Next base: position 5,976,704 of record NC_142736.1, on the reverse strand, counting down.
CTGACTCTGAATGCCTGAGCAGCTCATTGACTCTTGTTAGCAGGGCGAGAAAATGTGAGCGCTTACCAAGCATCACTCGAATCTTTGAAGGTAAAGTGAGCGGGTGTGTGTTTGTGCGTGTGTGCGCGCTTTTGTGTGCACATATGCATGCATCTGTTTGCATGCAAAAACCTGCTTGGAGGTGACATGAGTGGTTGCATGATTTTACATATGATCAAGGGTGCGGAAAATCCTACTGGACCCTCCGCACCCTGCCCACCACCTTTTCCAGCTACTACCCTAAGGAGGGCGCTACCGATCCATGCACACCAAATCCAGCAGACATTTAAACAGCTTCGTCCCCCACCTCCATTAACTCGCTAAACATTTTTGTCCATTTTTTGATGATACTAGTGCAGTAGTGCAGCGTGTCAATAAAGATGATTCTGATTATGAATATCACCCCAAAATCCAATAATAATCTCCAAATAATGAGCATGTGATGTTTCACGACACCAATAATACGGCGCAATCGTCAAGGAAAGAGAATTGACACATCATAATCACACATAGAGGAGAACGTGTCAAAAGGATTTCTTTTTTTTTTTGGGTCAGAATCAGAATCATCTTTATTGCCAAGGATATAGAACACACAAGGAATTTCTCTCCGGTAGAACAAGCTGCACTAGTATCATCATAAGAAAAATTGCAAAGAGGCAATGTACAGTCATATATGTATTTGGTTTACTGTTTATAGAGTTGATGGCGACGGGGGAAGAAGCTGTTTAAAGGACAACCGACACAATTTTTTTGTTTCCTAACTGACATCAGAAAAACATTTTATAGCATCTAAAATACCCAAAAGACTCAAACTGATATTTTTAGTCAAATGAAAAACACCAATAAAAATGTGAAAGTGAAAGTGTCCAAAACCGACTTCAAAATGAAACCGGAAATGGCCGGTTTCAGAAGGTCCCGCCCCCTTATTCGTGATGTCACGCCAAGACGTCTCTCCTTGCTCGAAAATCAAAACAATGGCTTCAGATTCGGAGAAGATGCTTTCTTGTTACTCATCCTATTATGAATATGATTCAAATAGTTCTGAAGAGGAAAGCATAAATGTTTGCAAATGATTAAAGGAGTCCTCCCATATCAATTCCAGACGTCAATGACAGCAATGTAGCACCCAGAAAGTGCAGAAGATTGCGCCCAAGCTCTGTTGGAAATGGGCTGATTTGTCTGCTGGTAATTTTTGTCAGCGAATATCAAATAGTAGTCTTGGTGCAACACACAACGATTCACCATGGCGTCATTTATGTGTTTTCCTTCTAATTTCGCCATCAACACGGATCAACACGAAGTTTTCAGACCAAAGTACCGCAAAATGCATTGTGTGTCGCTTTCTCGGTCAGGGCCGTTCCAAACGTGACGTCATGTGGGGATTCATCATCAACTTGAAAACAAGACTTCCTGAATATTCAGCGCAAGTCTTAAAACGTAAAATATAGCTATATGCGGTGGAATCGTTGTAAAATACGCTCAGTAGAAGTCATTTGAAGTGATTTTACAAATTATGCACACAACTTGTGTTTCCTAATTGACATCAGAAAAACGTTTTATAGCATCTAAAATACCCAAAACACACAGGTTGTGCCTGTTGTCCTTTAAATGTCTGCTGGATTTGGTGTGCATGGATCGGTAGCACCTGCCTGAGGGGGACGCACTGGAAAAAGTGTTGGGCAGGGTGCGGAGGGTCCAGTAGGATTATGGTAACGCCTTAGAGTGATTTAAGTCCTACTTGATTGACAGTTTTTTGTTGTGTGAGCCTTGGTTAGTCACTGCCCGACTGTCATTTGGTTTTCCACAGCGTTCAATGCTGGGCCCTCTGCTGTTCTCACACTATCTGCTCTCAGCTTAACTAATTCACTGCCAGACAAAATGCAAAAATGTGTGCACTCGTGTGCCAGGGTTTTTGTCATTGTCACTCGAATTACAGGACCCATCCTGTGTTCTTTCATCACCGTTTGATTTGGGGCCGCCACAAAAATGGACAAAATCCGACTTCAACGGTTAGGACGGCGGAAAAAAATCATTGGCACCACCCTACCCACTGGAGGACTTGTACTGTGCAAGAATCCAAACTAGGGTGCAGAAAATCCTAGTGGATATATATATATATATATATATATATATATATATATATATATATATATATATATATATATATATATATATATATATACAGTAAAGTCTCGTTATATCGATATCGGATATATCGATAGTCCCGGTTATATCGATACTATTTCTATGCACGCACGGAGAAAATTACATGCAAACAGGGTCGGATATATCGATAGTCCCGGTTATATCGATATTTTTTCGGACTCCCTTGAATATCGATATAACGAGACTTTACTGTATATATATATATATATATATATATATATATATATATATATATATATATATATATATATATATATATATATATATATATATATATATATATATATATATGCTGGAGAGGCAACGGTTGCCGTCTCCACCACTGTTCCCTGTCGAGTTGGGCATTTTGGGAGACTGTTGGGACTTCTAGAACAGTCCCTTGAAAAGGGGGTACTGTCACGATCTGGTTGGCGACCAAAGGGTGGCGCTGTCAGCTCGGCCGGCACCTGCACAGGTGTTGGTCGTTCCAATCCGTGGCAAACTGTCATGTCCTGGTTGGCGACCAATGGGTATCGCTAACGGCCCTGCCCTCAGTTGCACAGATGTTGGCCGTCCTCATCAGTGGCAGTTAAAAGGACTCCCAGCACGACCATTCGGGGTCGGGTCATTGGATTGTACTGTGTATGTGTTTACTTCCTGTCAGGTTTGTTTCATTTTTGGCAGATTTTTACTCGTGGTTTTCTTTGCTACTTTGTACTTTTCTGTTCGGATGACTTTGATGCTTTAGATTTTGTTCCTGTTGACTTTATTTTAATACAATTTGTCAAATACAACCTGCTGCTCCTTTCCTGCCTGCTTATTTGGGATCCACAACCATCACCACCTCGCAAACTGTGACACCTTCATGTGTTGATCTGCGGAGGTGACAAAAACTAACGACAGTATGCCAGTATTGGTTCATAAAAAAAAAAAAAAGTACTTTCGTCAAGTATTTGAACTTGATTACTTGCGTATGTGCAGGCGGGCTCGTGAAAAGGTTGGTGGCTGAATGGCAGGCGACAATCAAAGAGAGATTACACGTCTGGCCGTGTATCATGGGCCATATATTGAACGGCGGCTTTTGTGCACTTGTGAGGGCGCCATTGTGCGAAGCCTCAAAGAGCGTGCGGCCGAAACTCAGTGACTAATCTGTCCTCCGCCACCCCCCCCCCTTCGCCTGCATGATTTTATTCAATCTGCCCTCCGTTTTTTTTTATTTTACGCCTTCGACATTTTGTCCGCCAGTCGGCCGCTGAATGGACAATTTGAGGACGCTTAAAAAGCGCCGCCGCTCGCACCAAAGAAGAACACAAAAAAAACGCGTGCTTTGTTTCAGCTCATCAGCGACGCTCAAAATGTTTCATTCTTGTTTCAATTCTTTTGCCTTTTTTGCCTTGCTAACAGGAAATATTTGATAAGGACCCGCTGACACACTTTACACACACTTAACTACACACACACACACACACACACGCACACACACACACACACACACACACACACACACACACACACACACACACACACACACGCACACTTGACTTTGACTCAGATGAAAAAAGAAAAAAAAAATCCACTTGAAGGAGAACAAAAGACGAGTCGAACATCCCAGGAAACGCAGTTTTGGCGGATGTCATTCCAAAACGCCTTCGAAGAAGCGAACGAGTACTTCACTGACTCTGTTTTTTCGACACCTTGAAACATGAACGCATATTTTAATAATAATAATAATAATAATAATAATAATAATAATAATAATAATAATAATAATAATAATAATACATTTCATTTATACGCGCCTTTCAAAACCCTCATGATCACTTTCCAGTCAGAGAATACGTTTTTCTGTGGGTGAGCAGTGGCAGCCACATAGGCCAGCATTCACTCAATCCGGAAGTAACTCAAATACATTGAGACCTTGGATCACGAACGCTTTAACTAACGAACTTTTCGCCTTACGAAGGTTGCGCCCTGTTGAGAATTGTAAAAAAAGAAAATCTCAAAAAGGACTTGCTTCGTCCACTGTACGGCAACGCGCGGATGCATCAGACATTAGCTACGACAGATAAACCGCAGATTTGAAATCAATTAATTTTGACGATAATTTCCATAATGTCTTCCTTTTTCCTTCACAGAGGTTTGCTTGCACGTTATGAATATGATCATACATTACAATTTATAGCAATTTTTGACATTTCAGAAAAAAATCTATATCAATTTAGCTAGCTATCTACCTAACTCGTTATCTAGCTATCTAGTGATCTCGTTATCTATCTATCTATCTATCTATCTATCTATCTATCTATCTATCTATCTATCTATCTATCTATCTATCTATCTATCTATCTATCTATCTATCTATCTATCTATCTATCTATCTATCTATATATATATCTATATATCTATCTATCTATCTATCTATCTATCTATCTATCTATCTATCTATCTTGCTAGCTATCTAGCTAGATTTATAGCTTGATTGATAGCTTGATCGACAGCAAGATCGACAGCTAGATCGATAGCTAGGTAGATAGTCAGGTAGATAGCTAGGTAGATAGCAAGGTAGATAGCTTGATCGAAACTTTGATAGATAGCTAGATAAATAGATTGATCGATAGCTTGATCGATAGCTTGATCGACAGCTAGATCGACAGCTAGATCGATAGCTAGGTAGATAGTCAGGTAGATAGCTAGGTAGATAGCAAGGTAGATAGCTTGATCGAAACTTTGATAGATAGATAGATAAATAGATTGATCGATAGCTTGATCGATAGCTTGATGAATAGCTTGATCAATAGCGAGATCTATAGCGAGATTGATAGCTAGATAGCTAGCTAGATAGATAGCTGGATCAATAGCTTGATAGACAGCTAGATCGATAGCTAGATCGATAGCTAGATCGATAGCTAGATAGATAGCTACATAGCTAGCTAGCTAGCTAGATAGCTATCTAGCTAGAATTAAATTGAACATTTTTGACCCACAAACAGTTCATGCAAACTTGTACGTATCTCATTATTTTCTTGAATAATGGATCGTAATGTATTGGAAAAAACAAAACATCATATCAGTCCTTCGTATGTGAGGCTGTTTGTGTTTATCCGTCCGGGCGGCATGCAAAGCAGTCGATGAGCAGGGTGCTGCATCTTTATCATCTCGCATCGCAAAGCCGATCGGTCGCCTATACAATCCGCTTACAAGCGACGACGAACGCGCACACCAGCTGCGCACGAAAATTCCCACGTTAAGTCTTGTGACGCAGATTTTAAAAGGTAGCGACTTTGTTTCATATTTTTTTTTCTTTGGCTTTTTCTTTGACGCTTGAAAGGTTGTAGGGCTTGTCGCTGGGGACGGGACAATTTCCTGGCATGTCCAACTTTGGGAACAGGAAACTTACATTTACAGCAATACTTCGGGTTACGAACGCTTTAACTAGCGAACTTTTCACCTTACGAACATTAAATTTGTGTGAATAAAATCTTGGCATACAAACTAGTTTTTGGGAAACACACGGAGTGCCACAATGAATGATGTGTCGTTTGCGAACGAGCCGGTTCTTGGAGCTGGATCTCTGAAGTGAATGAAGACAACCAGCTCCGAAAAAGGAGCTGGAAATGGCAGCCGATTTTTTTATGTCCTCTATTCCCCGCCCCGAGTCTTCGGTTAAAGCCGCACATGATAGGTCAAGATCCGTGGTAGAGGAGGGAGGGGACACACGCAGCAGGACACACGCAGCAGTGATGAGGAGGAGTGAGGAGAAGGAGAGGAGTGAGCACATGAACAAAGAAAAAACAAAAGTGAAAAGGTGAAAAAATGGATAGAAAAAACAGTGGAATCTGGAGTGTTTTCAACTTTATTTATAGTTCAAAGGCCGAGTGTAGACTGCAAGTTTAAAATATCTCATCAATCAGACTGCACAAATAACCCGCACAAGTCATCTGTACAATTTGAAGAGAAAAGACAAGCGAGGGAACCTGCTATTAATTACGTTTCTAGTGTGTTGTCCTGCATCTGTTGCTTCCAGGATGTCCAACCCAGAGCGCCTTGAGACACTTTATGCAAAAAGCTATCAACCCAGCTAAACAGAACACAATTAATGAGGAACTGGGTAAAATCATGGCAGAGAAAGCATAGCAACTTCAATCGGATATCGTCACGAGAAAACCTGGAAGTTTGTCATCCATTGATGATTTCAAGGTTAGCCACAGATGGTTCGAGAACTTTAACCGTCGTACAAGGATTCATAGTGTAATTCGTCATGGTGAGGCAGCCAGTTCTGACATTAAAGCTCCCAAAGCTTACAAGGAATCATTCCTCAAGATGGTGGAAAAAGAAGGCTACGTTCCTCATCAAGTGTTTAATGCTGATGAAACCGGTCACTCCATTCCATCAAGCCATCACAACAGTAAACAAAACGACATTATTATACAGTACAGTTCATTTGTTTACTTACAATACCATAGCACATTTATTTTACCTAAAATAAGGTGTATTTTGTGTAGTTTTACTGCTTATTTAGTAGAAAATAATGTTTTATGAGGACCTGGGAACGGATTAGTCTCATTTTAATGCTTTCCTATGAGAAATATTTTTTTGGAATACACACTTTTCACCTTACACACACTTCTGGGAACCAATGAAGTTTGTCAGCCAAGATATAACGTATTAACAAAACGTATGGGTAAAAAAAGTCATAAAAACAAAGAGCTTCTCGATACCTCACAAACGAAAAAAAAACTGGCTTTGCATGCCGCAATGGATGCTGGGAAGCAAAATGGCTCCCGACAGGAGCCATTTTGTTTTCTCTCACTCAGGTCATCTTTCCCTTCACGCCCTCGTCCTCATGTCGAACACCTCTCGTCCGCCCCGCCTCTTTTTCGCGTACTCCCCCCCCCACCCTCTTCAAAAAGGACACCCCCCCGCCACCCTCCCTCGCATCCTTTTGATTGACGCGTGCCCGCATCTGCAAACAACAAACGTGTTCTTTTATTTTTGGCCCGCATGCAAATAAAGCAAAAAACAAGCGTCGACGAGGGAGCACCCAACGCGATGAAAACATCAAGTACACCGACGGGGGAGGGGATGGGGGGGGGGCACCAACGGCGGCTGAAGACGCCGTTCGTCTGGGCCGACGCCAGCTAACCGACAAGCAACTTTGTTTGCGGCGCCGAGCGAGAAAGCAAGAACGGCGAGCAAGCACGGAAATAGCGACTCGGCGGCGCTTGGAACGCGGCCGGGCCTCCCCGCCGAGACGCCCCCCCGCCCCAACCGCCTTCCCGCCGCACGCCGCCAAGACGTTCGCCTCCGAGCAGGTGCGCCTTTTAATCCTCCTCATCGTCAGGTCGCCCGTTTTCGTCTGTCTAATTAAAGTCACAATAAGATGTTAATTAGCCAACAAGGTCACCTCCCTCGCGCCGCAAATGCCGCAACAATGGCGCTGCGCCGCTTTCGCCGGATGGCAATCCAACAAGGAGAAGGCTGAGAAGAAGGAATCAAGAGGAGGAGGCGCGAGGAGGAGCCGGTCCTAGAGTAAGGAGAAAGAAAACAAAAACGATTCAAAAGAAGAAGCAAGTACAGTAATACCTTTGCTTACGAACTTAATTGGTTCCCAAAAAGTGTGTGTAAGGTGAAAAGTGTGTATTCCAAACATTATTTTCCCATAGGAAACCATTAAAATTAGAATAAACTGTTCCCAAGTTTCCATAAAACATAAAACATTGACTAAAAAAGCCATAAAACTACACAAGTGGACTTTAGCTTGAATGCACCGGAGCATTAGGCTTTGAGGAGAGAACATGTTCTGATTCTAATTTGCAATGAAACAATACCATCGATGAAACAGTCGAATGTCAGTGACATTTTAACAAGCCCGATGTTAATGTTAGCATCGACATACTTCTGCGAGAAGTAGATTGCAGATAGCAAGTGTGGAAGCTTATGAGCCATCTGCAGGCTAGCTAGCAGTAACTACGTCTGTGGACCGGTTAAAGTTAAATTTCATTCCGATCGTTTGCCTGGATTTTTACTAATCACGAGGAACGGAAAACCATTAATGTTAACGGTGAGTACTATCACAAAGTTATTTTAAATAATACATTCTGATATTTTGTGTGGCCGCTCGTGTTTGTGTGTGGACGCGCGAGCGCGTTTGTATGTGCGTGAACGCGCGTGCGTGTGACTCTCACTGAAAAACATTACTAAATATTTTACTTTTATGGCTCTCTTAGTCAAAAAGGTTCCTGACCCCTGCTCTAACCCGTCCTACTACGGGTAATAGATGACAAAAAAAAGTCGGCTGCCATTTCCAGCTCCTTGTTAGGAGCTCCAAGAACCGACTCGTTCGCAAACGACACATCACTCATTGTGGCGCTCCGTGTGTTTCCCCGAAAAATAGTATGTATGCCAAGATAATGTTAGCGCGAATTTAACATTCGTAACGCGAAAAGTTTGTTAGCTAAAGCGTTCGTAAGCTGAGGTATCACTGTATAAGGTGGAAAAGGAAGAGAACAATGATAATGGAAGTGGCGCGGGCTTGTGGAAATTCGAGAAAAGCCAACTTAAAATGTTTTCCAAAGTTCTGAGCACTTTTCATGGCCTCATTTGCTTAGATCTCCCCCACTGCCACCTCTCCTTCTGCTGTAAGCGCCGCAGCTTTGTTTTTTTTACCCTCCTTCCTGAACCGCCTCACGTTACGTTAAAGTCGAGTCGTTCGATCTCATGGTCTGAGCCTTCAGCGACTTAGCGAGTAAAAGTTGGAATCTCCTGAGCGTGAGTGAAGGCCTCCTCCTCCCCAATTCTCCTCCTCTTCATTCTCATCCTCCTCCTCGTCCCGCGCCGCTTCCTCCCCACGCTAACCTGCCGCATGTCAAAATGCGCCGGAAAGCCGCGTTAATGCCAGTTCGCCACCAATGCCGATCTTGCCGTTTAGCTGCCACGCCGCTACTCCCCCCCATGCCGCTTCACCCCTCCCCCCGCCCGCCGTATGAAAAGTAGCGAGATGTGTTTTGACGTTCTCTTTACATTTTGAGCTCACCAAATCCCGGGATCTGTCGCACTTCTACCTGGATTTCTTTAAACGGGAAAGATAAGCCAAATTAATATGAGCAAGTCGCCGCGGAGGCTTTGGAGCGACGCCTCGTTGTCTCCTCCTCCTCCTCGGGCGCCATTTCCTTCGCGTTCAGGCGTCAAAGTCACGGCCCAGGGGCCAAATCTGGGACAAGGTGTCGTCCCCCCCCAAAAAAAGGCTATTTTCATCAAATGCATTTCCAGCGCACAGAACAACAAATACAAACAAATACAGCTGGAACAACAAATATAAGCCATTAAAACGTAAACCGATGAAAACCAGAAGAAGTCTCAAGCCATCGAGGAAAACACATTTTCACGGAATTATTAAAGAAAAGAAATACATAAAAAAACTAATACACAAACAAACAAACAAACAAACAAACAAACAAACAAATAAATAAATAAACAAACAAACAAACAAACAAACAAACAAATAAATAACTAAATAAATAAATATAACGATATAAGGTTATAAATAAATAAACAAATAAATAACTGAATTATAAAACATAAATAAAACCAATAAATATGTAAATAAACAAATAAACAAACAAACAAATACAGAAATAAATATAGTATATATTTATTTTATTTTAAGTATATAAATAAATAAGCAAATAAATACTTACAAAATCAATCAATCAATCAATCAATCAATCAATCAATCAATCAATCAATCAATCAATCAATCAATCAATCAATCAATCAATCAATCAATCAATTGATCAATCAATCAATCATTCAATCAATCAATCAATCAACCAATCAATCAATCAATCAATCAATCAATACATAAATATAAAAAAGAAAACAAACAAACAAATACCTACATAAATAAATGCACAATTATCTAAGTATATAAATAAATAAGCAAATACATAATTGCATAATAAGTAAATACATACATGCATAAATATAAACAAACAAACAAATAAATAATTAACAAAATAAATAAATAAATAAATAAATAAATAAATAAATAAATAAATAAATAAATAAATAAAGGAATAACTATAAATAACATTATAAAGAAATAAACAGAAAATAACTGAATAATAAATAAATACAATTAATAATGATAATAATACACTTCATTTTGAAGCGACTTTCAAAAAATATGAACAAACAAACAAATACGTAAATAAATACACAATTATATTAGTACATAAATTATATAAGTACATAAATAAACACATGAATAACTACATAATAAATAAATAAACAAATAACATAACTGAATAATAAATAAATAAATAAATAAATCTTCTCTTCTCTTGGCAGTCCATCGAAGTCGAAGATGACATAGCTTCCATTGCTATGTGGGGTATTGGACAGTGGTTATTGGCGCTGGCGTCGATGCCACTGTAGGTGACTATGAAGCCCGATTCTGGAGCCACAAATCCTGCCACATTCAGGACATGTGAGGCCAGGACCGGGCTGGCGAGACGGTACTGAAGCAGCACAAAGGTGTCTTTGCTCGTGCCGCACGATCCTCCTCTGGGTGCGCTTGTCTTCAAGTTGTGTCACCCCTTCGTGGCATAAGGAGCGCCACAGTGGCCTGTTCGCTGCAGCAGACTCCAGATCGCTGGGCTTGATGTTGCATTTCTTTAGAGTCTCTTTAAGCTGGTCTTTGTATCGCAGTTTAGGACCACCAGGCTTCCTATTCGCTGACAGGAGTTGTCCATAAAGCACCTGTCGAGGCAAGCGGCAGCTAGGCATCCGGATGACATGTCCAACCCACCGAAGTTGCCTCTTTGCCAGTATGGCCTCGATACTGGTGGAGGCAGTGCGTTGAAGGATGTCGGTGTGTGGAACACGATCCTGCCAGGTGATGCCAAGGATTCGTTGGAGGCACCTGATGTGGAATGCATCAAGGCGTCTCACATGGCGTCGATAGATGGTCCAGGCTTCTGCGCCATATAGCAGCGTGGACACACACACTGCTTGGTAGACTGCGACTTTTGTTGGAGTTCTTAAGTGGTTGTTTTCGAACACACGAGTACGCAATCTGCCAAAAGCTTTGGAGGCTTGATGGATGCCTGGACGTCATCATCAATTAGACAGGAGGGTGTTAGAATGCTGCCGAGGTAGCTGAATTGTTGGACAACCTTGAGGGGTATGCCACTGAGGGTGAACGCTGGGGTTGGAGAACTCTCTTTTGCCATGACCTCCGTTTTGGTTACATTGATCACGAGACCGAGTGATCGGTAGACGGAGGACATGGTATCAAGGGCATGTTGCATGGCAGCTGGGCTGTGGGCCAACAGAGCACAATCATCGGCATACTGTAGCTCGTGTCGCGGATCAGGGTCTTGGTCTTGGCCAGTAGGCGTCTGATGTTGAACAGGCTACCATCCAGGCGGAATTGGATTTGTACGCCGCCACCTTCCTGGATGGACTTATGGAAGAGGAGCGTAGCTGCCATCAGGAACAGGTTGAATATAGCAGGGTCCAGTACACAGCCCTGCTTCATCCCGACTCCCACAGGGAACGGAGAAGATTGCTGGCCACCAACAAGTACAGTTGCTTGCATGCCGCTGTGGAACTGTTTTAGGATGCCGAGAAATTTGGAGGGGACGCCAAATTTCTGCAGTATGGTCCAGAGAATGTCACGGTTAACTGTGTCAAATGCCTTTGTAAGGTCGATGAAGGTGATATAGAGGTCCTTGTTTTGTTCCTTGCATTTCTCCTGAACTTGGCGCGCAGCGAAGATCATGTCCAGAGTGCTTCGATCCTTCCTGAAGCCGCATTGTGTCTCTGGGAGGATGTCTTCGGTAATGTGCGATGTAAGACGGAACATTACTTTTGCAAGAATCTTGCCAGCAACAGAAAGTAGGGAGATGCCACGGCTGTTGCCACAGACTGACTTGTCCCCCTTCCTTTTATAAATGGTGACAATGTTGCTGTCTTTCCATTCCTGAGGAAGTGTCCCGTTTTGCCAGATGTTGCAGATGAGGTGGTAAAGCTTCCGTGTCAGGAGGTAGCCGCCGCTCTTGAAGACCTCAGCTGGAAGTCCATCAGGGCCAGGGCTTTTGTTGTTTTTAAGGCTCCGGATTGCAGAGAGGACCTCTGTGAACTGAGGAGGTTCATTAAGGGAGGGAACTGATGGAAGCTCTGGGAGGGAGTCAAGGACAGATGTGTCTGAAGGGTTTACTTGGTTGAGCAGGGAGTCAAAGTGCTCTGCCCAGCGCTCAAGTATTAGCTGTTTGTCCTTCAGTAGTACATAAATTATATAAGTACATAAATAACCACATGAATAACTACATAATAAATAAATAAACAAATAACATAACTGAATAATAAATAAATAAACAAATAAATAAATACAAACAAACAAATACATTAATAAATAAATACACAATTATATAAGTATATAAATAAACAAATGAATAACTAGATAATAAATAAACAAATAAATAAACAAATAAATACGTGAATAATAAATAAATAAATAAATACATAAATAAATACATAAATAAATACACAATTATATAAGTATATAAATAAACAAATAAATAACTAGATAATAAATAAATAAATAAATAAATAAATAAATATAACCATATGAAAGAAAAGAAAATCAGACGGGCACAATGCGAAAGAAAAATGCCAAGTCCCTTCAAAAAGTCAACATGTTCAGGAAAAAAAACAACAAATTGAAAGACTGTGCTTACGTTGGTCTCTCGTATTGTCATACAGTCTTTTGTTTATTTTAATGCGTTCGCCTCACAAACCTCACCTAAGACAGTTGGCGTATGACCATTAGCATTAGCATGCTGCTATTTAACAGTGCATCTTATTCACCTCAAACGATGTTCAGTGTTCTCGTTGGCTTTTCAGCGGAGTTTACGTAGACCACATTCTTAGGTTAGACAACTTGTCCGTCACAGAGGGCTTTGGCGTCCAATCACCACAAAAATAAAGATGCCCCGTCATTATTATAACGTCGTCGCGGCAACAATGCCAAGCTAACACGAGCCGTCGCAAATCCGTCTTTTTGATTTGGCCGTAAACTTTCAGCAATAAAACGGCGTCTTTCATTGCCGCTACATTTACATAATTTCCACACGCACACGCTCGGTCGGTCGCTCGCTCGGAAACCAAACATGCGCGCCCAGAAATATGAAATGTATTTGTGCGTTTTGGCCCCAGTCAAAGATAATACAATTCCTCTTTTCTTATTTCTTTACAATACATCTTTTCGCTCGCTCGCCAAATTCATTTTCTAATGGAAATATTTGTTTTGTAAATCAAATATGTATTATGCGCGGAATGCAAAACACAAATTAAATTATGTTAATGAAATGAAAGAGATATGAAATGCATATTTCATGGACACGCCGGCGACGTGCGGATAAAAATCTGCGGGGAGGAGGGAAATAAATAAATAAATAAATAAAAAAGGCTCCCAATCTCATTGGGAGGAAGACATGTTGGCGCGGCAGATAGCGCCTCATTAAAGCGCTCGCTCCTTAGTAGACGTACACTTTCTATATGCCCGCACGGTAAATAAGAAGCGGTGAGAAAGACGAGCGGCCAATAATGAAATGGCGTCTTTTAATGGCGCCGCCCGCCATTGATGTCAGCACAAAAGGGGAAGATTGCAAAATGTGGCGCAAAAGCGTCGCATATTCCAATGCTGCTGAGTCAGCGGCCCGATCAGATAGATATTAGCGACGGGCGCCCCGTCGCGCTGACCTCAGACAAAAACAAAACAAAAAAAGTGCTTTAAATGTCACATTGCTTTAATGAAGAATTGATTGTGTTGTCGCCTCATTCACCAATGCTAAGATGAGCAAAAATTGCAATGTTTTGGCGCTTTCACCATCTTTGTTTCACTTCGTAAATAAAAAATACAAGCTAGCTAGCTATCTGGCTGGCGAGCGAGCTTTCTATTCATTATCTAGCTGGCTGGCTATCTAGCTAGCTATCTGTTGGCTATCGATTGTCTAGCTAGATAGCTTTCTATCTATTTGAGTTGCTTCCGGGTTGACTGAACGCTGGCGCGTGTGGCTGCCGCTGCTCACCCGCGGAAGAACTGATCCTGTGACTGTAAAGTGACCTTGACAGTTTTGAAAGGGGCTTAGAAATGAAATGGGTTATTATATTATAAAAGTACAGTGATACCTCGGTTTACGAAGACTTTTAATAGCAGCAGATTAGCAATATCAATTGAATATTCTCTGTATTAAGTACTTTTCTACCTACTATCAGTATCAGTAGAGTGAAAAGATGCATACAGTGATACCTGAGCTTACGAACACTTTAGCTCACGAACTTTTCGCCGTACGAACATTAAATTCGCGAGAATATATTCTTGGCATACAAACTAGTTTTCAGGAAACACACGAAGCGCCAAAATGACTACTGGACTAGTTTTCGGCGGAGGAAAACCACAAACCACAACCCCGAACAGCGGCACCGTGGCTGCTGGACTACATTTCCACACCCACTTTCTTTGATTGCACTCAGTGCAGACCTGGTTTGTTATCAAGTGGAGTACTTTTGCGATTATGGGACCAAAAAATACCCCACCACCGGCTGGTGCTAAGACGAAGAGGACACAAAAGAAAATAATGGTCAAGCAGAAGAAGGAGATCATTGAAAAACACGAACGACGTGTGTGTGTCACGTTTTGCTAGGTGGTGATGGCAGGTGCGGATCCCAAAAAGCAGGCAGGAGGGAGCAGGAGGTTGTTTGACAAATTGTATTAAATTAAAGGTCAGCAGGAATAAAATGTAAAACTTCAAAATGATCTGAACAGAAAAAAGTGTCAAAAGAAAACCAAGTGTAAAAGTCCGCCAAGGTTAAACAAACACATGCAGAGCATACAATGCATACACAATGCATACAAAGCATGCAACAAACATGCAGCAAACAATGAACCGACACCGGATGGTCGTGCCGGGTGTCCTTTTAAGTGTCAGTGATTAAAACGACGAGGCTGCATGCTGGGCTGACGTCGCTACCCATTGGTCACCAATCTGATCGGGACGACCAGCACCTGTGCAGGTGCGGGCGGGGCCGACAGCGCCCCCCGTTGGTCGCCAACCAGATCATGACAGTTTGTTAGTCGACTATTGCTATGTGTGGCTTTCTGTGTTGTCTAAGCAACGGTATCAGGGAATAGAAGAGGTTGAAAAACTTCTGTTGGTTTGGATTAATGAAAAGCAGCTAGCAGGGTACATTGTGAGTGAGGGTATTATCGCCGAGAAAGCAGGGCAACTTCACTCGAATATCAACAAGAGGCAACTACATCAACAACCATCACAAAGGTCAATAAAACGACTTTATTTTGCAGTTACATACAGTTTATTTTGTTAATTACAGTACCATAGCACATTCCTTATACATAAAATAAGGTATATTTTGTGTAGTTTTAAAGGACAACCGACGTCTCCGGACAAATTGTGTCCATAATTTGTAAAATTGCTTCAAATGACTTCTACTGAGCGTATTTTAAAAAATTCCACAGCATATAGCTATATTTTACGTTTTAAGACTCGCGCTGAATATTCAGGAAGTCTTGTTTTTGAATTGGTGACGAGTCCGTACGTGACGTCACTAAAGGAATGCCCCCTGACAAAAAAAAAGACATTGTAGCAGTCCTTCCATCACGGCAATGTATTTTGCTGGATTGTTTGGTATGAAAACCCTGCGTTGCACCCAAAAGTCGCCAGAAGAGGGGGTCCAAGCTCCATATAAAGAATTTATCAGCTTGTGGAAAAGAAGGTGGCCTCAGGAGGTCACCATTTAGTGCCTCTTTTCTGGTGATCGTTTCTCCCCAATGTTGCCTCAAAATGGCATGGAATAAATTCCTTAATCGATTGCAAACACGTATGCTTTCCTATTCAGAACTATTTGAATCATATTCATAACTGGAGGTGTAACAAGAAAGCATATTCTCCGAATCTGAAGCCATTGTTTTGATTCTCAAGCAATGCAAGACGTCTTGGCGTGACGTCACAAGCTAGGGGCGGGACTTTCTGAAAATGCCCAATTCGCAGCTCAATTTTTTGCAGATTTTGGACACTTTAAGTCATTTTTATTGGTGTTTTGCATTTGAATAAAAATATCATACTGCATGTTTTGGGTATTTTAGATACTATAAACCATTTTTCTGATGCCAGTTAAGAAATAAAAGAGTGACGTCGGTTGTCCTTTAAGGCTTATTTCGTAGAAAATGATGTTTTATGGGGACCTGGCAACAGATTATTCTCATTTTTAATGGTTTACTTTGGGAAATTAATGTTTGGAAGACACACTTTTCGCCTGACACACACTTTCTGGGACCAATTAAGTTTGTAAACTGAGGTCTCACTGTATTCTTCAGTCAGCGAGTCGGAGCAAAAAGATTTGCATGTGCACCAACATCCATGGCGGCGCGTGATGGCAATGTGACTCCTACGCTTTATCTCATTAACAATAATAACATGAAGATTGTAATTGTGTTTTCCATAATTGTCATTCTTTGCCCCTTTACTGATGTCGGAAAGCATCATGGGAATGACAAACTGTTCGCGGAAGTCGTCGTCGTCGACGTCGTCGTAGTTCACACCAGAATGACTTTGCTTCCCCAATATGTGATTAAAAATCTCTTTTCATCAAGTGTACAGACAATATTCGACATACTCACTGTTGTATTCTCCTTTTCTGTAAATAACCCCTATACGATCACACATTGTTCATTCTGCTTTGTTATCTACAATGTTTGGCATATTGAGAACTACTTGGACAAGTCGTATGTTATTCACAAGACGAAACCCATGCGACTTCACCTATCCCATTTGCCATACTGTGTTGCAGCAATAAAAGAGATAAAAAGACACATCCACGAGTCTGGTATTATGAAGACGGCGGCAACGTGGAGCTCAAGACAGTCACATATTATATATATATATATATATATATACACAGTAAAGTCTCGTTATATCGATATTCAAGGGAGTCCGAAAAAATATCGATATAACCGGGACTATCGATATATCCGATATCGATATAACGAGACTTTACTGTATATATATATATATATATATATATATATATATATATATATATATATATATATATATATATATATATATATATATATATATATAAAGTGGAAGCGTCCATCTTGTAATTGTCAACATAGGGCCATGGTGAAGGTAAAAGAAAGCAAAAAAAAATCAATGTGCGAGAGCTGATATGAAAAGATGTGTCGTCGGCGGCGGGAGCGTTCAGCTCTCGTGTGCCGAGTGTGCAAATCAATTCAAGCGCACACAAAGAGCAAACAGCACAAACGCCACAATAGGAAATTGAAGATCCAACCCCCCCTCGTGCTCCCCCCGCCCTTCTTTTAAATATACCACCACATATTTGTTTTGTGGATTAGCAATGTGAAATGAAATCTCAACAGTTACTTAAAATAATATGCAAAAGATATTTCCTCTTTTTGATATGATTCCTTGACTCAGTTATCTCCCACCCCTGAAGCTCAGCCCCCCGTTTCCCCCACCAACAGCTCTCCCCTATTGAACGGCTATGAAAAATAATAAACACATAGCCCCCTTTCACACGGATTTTTTTTTTAAATTGCTCTTTGGATTTTTTTTGGGGGGGGGAGTATAAATGTCTAACATGACCTGAAAAACAGAATTGACAGTATGTAACGTAGTTTATTTATATATTTTTTTTCCGGAAGTTGTGTTACAAAGTGTTACCAGGATAAATTCAGTGAAGGCTTGCTTCTTTTTTCATCTAAGTTTAAAGGACAACGACGCCTCCAGACAAGTTGTCCATAATTTGAAAAATCACTTCAAATGACTTCTACTGAGCGTATTTTGCAAGGTGGTGATGGCAGTTGTGGATCCCAAAAAGCAGGCAGGAGGGAGTAGCACGTTGTGTTTGAGAAATTGTATTAAAATAGTCAACCGGAACAAAAATCTAAAACATCAAAGTTATTCAAACAGAAAAATACAAAGTATCAAATAAAGACCAAGAGTAAAAGTCTGCGAAGATGAAACAAACACAAGCACAGCATACAATGCATACAATTGCATACAAAGCATACAATGCATAATGCATTCCCAATGACCCTCGTGCCGGGAGTCCTTTTAACTGTCACTGATTGGGACCGACCAGAACCTGCGAGGCAGCAGGCAGGGCTAACAGCGCTACCCGTTGGTCGCCAATCCGAACGTGGCAGTCCGCCACTGATCGGGACGACCAGCACCTGTGCAGGTGCCGGCGGGGCCGAAAGCGCCACCAGTTGGTCGCCAACCAGATCATGACAATGGTGAATCGTTGTGTGTTGACCAAGACTACAATTTGATATTCACTAACACAAATTCCCAGCAGCCAAATCAGCCCATTTCCAATGGAGCTCGGGCGCCATCTTGTGCGTTTTTTGGGATGCTACATTGCTGTCATTGACGGCTCGAATTGACATTTTTAATCGATTGCAAACATTTATGCTTTCCTCTTCAGAACAATTTGAATCATATTCATAACTGGATGAGTAACAAGAAAGCATCTTCTCCCAATCTGAACTCCGTGAGCCCATTGTTTTGTTTGTTGAGCAAGGCAAGACGACCTGGCGTGACGTCACAAACTGGGGGCGGGACTTTCTGAAAATCCACAGTTTCGAGCTGATTTGTGGACGATTCTGGACACTTTAAGTCATTTTTATTGGTTTTGCATTTGACTAAAAATATCAGCTTGCGTGTTTTAGGTATTTTAGATGCTATAAAACGTTTTTCTGATGTCAGTTAGGAAACAAAAAAATGTGTCGGGTGTCCTTTAAAACATCACCAACAAACAAAAAAAATTGTGGCGCCAAAGAAGAAAAAAGCTGGATTATTTTACGAGAAAAATAAATGCTCACATGACAACAAATGATATTTTCTTTCAATGACTACAAAATTCATAACATGACTAAAAAAAGTCGGTTGTTGGGAAATTTGTTTTAAAATGAGAGGTGTCATGATTCGTCATTAAAATCAACATATCTGTTGTATGAAATGATATCACCCAAATAGAGCAATATATCGTTTGGTCAAAAAATTGCTCTGATAGGAATAATGTCAATCAGAAAGTGTACAATGGGTCCTTCCTGGTCTTTTTACATAATGTTGTTCACTTGAGCTATCTAGCTGGCTATCTGGCTATCTAGCTAGCGATCTAGCTGGCTACTTAGCTAGATATCTATTTGCTAGCTAGCTGGCTACCGAGCTAGCTATATATTTGCGATCTATAAGCTATCTATAAGATAGCTAGCTAGCTATCTATTAGCTAGCTAGCTAACTTTCTTTCTATTTGAGTTATTCGGGGTTGAGTGAATGCTGGTGAATGTGGCTGCCGCTGCTCACCCACAGAAAAACTCCTGTGACTGTAAAGTGACCTTGACAGTTTTGTAAGGCGCCTATAAATGAAATGTATTATTATTATTATTATTATTATTATTATTATTATTATTATTATTATTATTATTATTATTATTATTATTATTATTATTCGGTATCGCTCAGCTAGCTAGCTAGCTTTCTATTGATTTGAGTTAGAGCCGGGTTGAGTGAATTCTGGCGCATGTGGCTGCCGCTGCTCACCCACAGAAAAACTGAACCTGTGACTGTAAATTAACCTTGAGAGTTTTGAAAGGTGCTTATAGATGAAATGTATTATTATTATTATTATTATTATTATTATTATTATTATTATTATTATTATTATTATCATTAGCTATCTATTAGCTAGCTAGCTAGCGTTCTATTGATTTGAGTTCGTTCCGGGTTGAGTGTATGCTGGCGCATGTGACTGATGTTGGGAGGAAGTGAGTTCCAAACTTTGGGGGCAGAGCATCGCCACAAAAAAAAAAAAAAATAAAAAAAAAAATATATATATATATATTATATTTTATAATTATTATAAAATGTGTCATCCTCCAAAAAAATACTTGACATGACAAATGGCCAATAAATTCCTACGTGGAGAGTTCTGCCATTAGCAGGGGAAAAAAAGGCGTAAAGTGGAAACACCGCCTTAAAAGGAGACTTTGGGCGACCTTTTTTAGGGGGGGAGGGGCTGTCAGTGAGCGCCTGCCGTCATGGCGGCTGTCACAGGAAGACGGCGGCAGCGGTGGCCATCTGGTCCGCCGTCACGCTCGACACGCCCGCCTGACAAGTCCTGACAATTCCCCGGACGCCATTTTTTGTTGTTGTTTTTTTTGGCGGCTCACCTGCAAGTCCACACAATCACCGCATTTTTTAGTTATTGGCCACATTGGCCCTGCAGCCAATCGCGAGCTAGAAGAACACTATTCGTGGGAAAAGACGGGGTTCAAAGTGTTCGGATTGGTGTATCAGATACAGATGCATCCGGGGAATTTTGTAGATAATATCGAACGGATAAGAATGGAAAAACAGGTAAAGTTGGGTTTTTGGCCATAATCTGTTCCAGAAACCTGTTCGAAAACTGATTTTCACCTTCCTTTTATTTCCAAAATCCTAGAAAAAGTTGTGTACTCTCAGCTACACTCTCACTTCTCCCAGAATGATCTCTACGAACAATTCCAATCTGGTTTCTGCCGCCTCCACAGTACAGAATCAGCTCTCTTAAAAGTCACGAATGATCTTCTTTTGGCAGCTGACGCCGGTTTACTCCATCCTCGTCCTTCTTGACCTCTCTGCAGCTTTTGACACCATTTCTCATCCAATCCTCCTTGACAGACTTTCCTCCATAGGGATCACCGACACGCCCCTACGCTGGTTCCACTCTTGTCTCTCTGACCGCTCTCAGTTCATCCAAATTAACTCCTTCACTTCACAGTCCTCTCCTGTATCTTCTGGTGTGCCCCAAGGCACTGTCCTAGGACCGCTCCTCTTTATGACCTACCTTTTTCCCCTTGGCAATATTCTCCACAAATTCGGTATACAATTTCATTGCTTTTCGGATGACACCTAGCTCTATCACTCCAGCAAACCCGATGCCTCTCTTCCACCTTCTTCCCTTTCACTATGCCTCACTGAAATTAAATCCTGGTTTACCCATAACTTCCTCAAACCTAACAGCGAAAAATCTGAAAATCTCAAAGCTAACAGTTTCTTTCTCACTATTGACAATTCGACTGTTTCTCCCTCCCATCAGGTGAAAAGTCAAGGTTTCATTCTTGACAGCACACTATCTTTCCACTCCCATATAAATAACTTATTCCGGTCTGCGTACTGCGGAATATCAATCGTCTTTGCCTGTCTCTCACTCCTCACACCACTGCTATCCTCGTTCATAGTCCTGTCACCTCCCGGATTGACTATTGCAATTCACTTCTCTTTGGTGTCCCTCAGAAACTTCTCCACAAACTTGAACTCGTCCAGAATTCTTCAGCCCGGATCATCTCCAGAACCTCATCCTTTCACCAGATCACCCCCATCCTCCAAGAGCACCACTGCCTCCCGGTCAAATATAGAATATACTTTCAAATCCCTCTCGTTCCCTCAGATCCTCTTCCTCCCTCCACCTCTGTGTGCCCCCCAGCCCCTGCCCGTCTCAGCACGGTGGGTGACAGAGCCTTCAGCTGCTCTGCCCCCAAACTGGAACTCACTTCCTCCCAATATTCGTAACATCAATTCTCTTCCCACCTTCAAGTCCCATCTCAAAACCCACCTATTTAAAATTGCATTTTCTGTGTAGCTCTCTCTTGTTTCTATTTATAATTGTATTTTATTTATTGCATTCTATTTGTGATTGTATTGTATTTATTATAGTATACTAACGATGCGTGTCTGTGACTGTAAAGTGTCCTTGAGAGCTTTGAAAGGCGCTTAAAATGTAATGTATTATTATTATTATTATTATTATTATTATTATTATTACAGTAAAGTCTCGTTATATCGACATCGGATATATCGATAGTCCCGGTTATATCGATACTATTTCTATGCACGCACGGAGAAAATTACATGCAAACAGGGTCGGATATATCGATAGTCCCGGTTATATCGATATTTTTTCGGACTCCCTTGAATATCGATATAACGACACTTTACTGTATTATTATTATTATTATTATTATTATTATCTCATCTCATCTCATCTCATCTCATTTTCCGTACCGCTTATTCCTCATTAGGGTCGCGGGGGTTGCTGGAGCCTATCTCAGCTGTCTTCGGGCATGAGGCGGGGGACACCCTGAATTGGTTGCCAGCCAATCGCAGGGCACACAAAGACATACAACAGTCACTCTCACACTCACACCTAGGGACAATTTGGAGTGGTCAATCTGCCTGCCATGCATGTTTCTGGAGTGTGGGAGGAAACTGGAGGACCCGGAGAAAACCCACGCGGGTCCGGGGAGAACATGCAAGCTCCACACAGGGAGGCCGGACCGGGACGCGAACCGGCGACCTCTGCACTGTGAAGCCGGTGTGCTAACCACTCGACTACCGGGCCGTCCTATTATTATTATTATTATTATTATTATTATTATTATTATTTGGTCGAAAACCAAAACAAAATTTCCCATTATAATCAATGTATTGAATGTCTGATTTTTTCTAGTTGCGACTAAAGAATACAATCTAATGCTAATGCTAATGCTAATGCTAATGAGAATAATTTTCAGAGATGTCATCCAAACACATCAGCTTTTTAATTTAAATAAATCTTGATTCAACAACACTAATGCATTGGTCTCAATGAGACGCGACATCAGGAAGTGACATAGAGGAAGTTGAGGGGAGTCAAGTGGTGCATTCAGGTGCGCTCAGTTTGGTCCAGAACCCATTTTTGAAACAAGTTGGTTGAGAATCGAGACACCAGGACGTCCATGATCCACTGATGAAAAGGACGCTTTGATCCTCTCCTCTTTCATCTAGAACTGCTTCATGTCACAAAGACAGTATAGCAAGTGATGAAGAATGAATGACTCTGTGTCTTTGTGTTGTCATATTATTTGTTATTTATTTATTTTTTTACTTCTAGATGGCGCCGCGAGAATGGCTGCCTTTCCAGCAGCTCCTGTATTTTGTTTTTCTACTTCTTTCTTTCCTTTCCTATTCCTTTCATAACTTTGCTGCTGTGAAATGTAAATTTCTCCACTATGAGACGAATAAATCAGAATCAGAATCAGAATCAGAATCAGAATCATCTTTATTGCCAAGGATGTATAACACACAAGGAATTTGTTTCCGGTCGAACACGCTGCACTAGTATCATCATCAAAAAATTGCAAAGAGGCACTATACAGGTACATATAAAGGTACATTCCCGATTTTTTTCGGGAATTGAAAAGCATGACGCAGGGCGCCATTCCCAAATTTGTTAGGGTTTTGGTTTTTCTTGCGGGGAGGATGCAAATAATAATAATAATAATAATAATAATAATAATAATAATAATAATAATAATAATAATAATAATAATCATAATAATAATAATAATAATACATTTAATTTCCAAACGCCTTTCAAAACATCCAAGACAACTTTACAAGTAGAACAACAATACACAGAACAATAAAACCATAACTGAAATGATGAATAATAAAATACCTGATTTAAAAAAAAATAAAGCGCTGGTCAGACCTCTGGCAATGGTTTTTCCCTTCCAGGAGGAAACGTCACAAACAGAACGTTTTCGACATCTTAATTTTTTTGCATAGACGCCTTGCGTGTTGATACGCCGGCTGACATTTAAATGTATCCAAACGTCGACGGTTACGCTTGACGCCGGCGGAAATCCCGCAGGAATAAAACGGCGTTGCCAGCTGCCCGTTTGCACCCCTTGTGCACCAACACCCCACCCCCCCAGGGTTTAAGGAAGTTGTCGAAGGCGTGGCGCTGTAGCGCCTTCCGTTTTCCTTGGATCCAGTCGCATTCCAGCGATTATATACAAGCGCTGATTAGCGGCTAATTCACTTTTGTGCCTAATCTCATTTGCATAATGGCCGCCTTTATTTATTCGGGAGCCTGCATTTTATTGTTTTGCCACCGTTTAGCACTTTAAATCCGTTTGGAATATGAACATGCGTGGACATACTCACGCACACACACACACACACACACACACACACAACACACACACACACACGCGCACACGCACGCATACACACACACACACACACACGCACACACACACACACACACACACACACACACACACACACACACACACACACACACACACACACACACACGCACACACACGCACACACACACACACACACACAAAGTATGTGTTGGTAGATTTACGCTAATGGCTGCAAAGGCCCCATCTGGTCGTTGTGTTGCTGTTGTGTGCAAATGTGACTGACAAAAACTCTCATGAAGTACAGGTTACATCCGACTTACGACCGGCTCGATTTACAACCACCCGTACTTAAAGGACAACCGACGTCACTTTTTTGTTTCCTAAATGACATCAGAAAAACGTTTTATAGCATCTAAAATACCCAAAACACGCAGTACGATATTTTTATTCAAATGCAAAACACCAATGAAAATGACTTAAAGTGTGCAAAAAATTGAGCTGCGAATTGGGCATTTTCAGAAAGTACCGCGCCCAGTTCGTCACGTCACGCCAAGACGTCTTGCATTGCTAGAGAATCAACATAATGGCTTCACATTTGGAGAATATGCTTTATTGTTACACATCCAGTTATGAATATGATTCAAATAGTTCTGAAAAGGAAAGTATACATGTTTGCAATCGATTAAAGAATTTATTCTGTGCCATTTTGAGGCAACATTGGGGGAAATGTATCACCAAAAAAGAGACAGAAAATGGCGACCAAGCTCCGTGTGAGGAATTAATCAGCCCGTTTCCACAGGCAGATAAATTCCTTGCATGGAGCTTGATCGCCCTCTTCTGGCTCATTTTGGTGCAACATGACATTTTCAGAGTACAGCAAAATATATTGACGTGATGGAAGGACTGCTACAATGTGTTCTTTTTTCGGTCAGGGGCGTTCCTTCAGTGACGTCACATACGGACTCGTCACCAACTCAAAAACAAGACTTCCGGAATATTCAGCGCGAGTCTTAAAACGTAAAATATAGCTATATGCGGTGGAATCTTTGTAAAATATACTCAGTAGAAGTCATTGAAGCCATTTTACAAATTATGGACACAACTTGTCCGGAGACGTCGGTTGACCTTTAAGACCAAGACTCCCAGACCCTATTTTTTGAATTTTGATTCTACGCCAGACACCACAACGTGCTAGCAGGCGTACAACAATTTTGGCCAGCTCGCTAGCCAGCATCCCACTCTCACACATCAATCGACCGTGTGATGGCACCAGAAAGTGGAGTTTGCCAGGCATATAGCCTATGAGTCTTCAACATTTTGAATGGATTTCAACTTACGACCATTTTGACTTATAGCTGTTTGGTCGGAACGGAAATTGATCGTAGGTGGGATGTTACCCTTATTAATAAATCTCGAGTTGTACAAAAGGTGTAACAAAATGTGAGTGAAATAGAAGTGAAGCGTGTGAATTTTGTGGTGAGATTGCGGCGTGTCAGTAGCGATGCGCTAATGCTAATGACGGCGAGGGCCCAGCTGGTGGTTGCTGTCGCCGTGTTGTGCAAATATCAACACATAAAGGATCCCGGCCTGGCCAGGCCACGTTCGAGTCCTTGTGTGAGTGGTCAAGTGCCAGATTGCGGGTTGGGGGGGTCCTCTCCCCCACCCCTACAGGCCTCTCGGAGTAGGCTAAGATGGCTATCGCCATGCGCCAGCCGCGCTGAGCTCCTCGGATTGGCGTTTCCTCCCAGCCTAACAGCCTCCTTGCGGCCAAGACACCCGGCTCATCATAAACCCGCCGCCTGTCGCCTGCCCCCCCCCCCCCACCCCCCTCTGTTCCCACCGCCTACGTATGCCAGGCTTTGCTTGACGTAATCCCCGGGTCGTCCGGACGGGATTCCCGGGATCCAAAGCACGTCTTGGTGGTTCTTTTTACCTCTGAGCACGCCGGCGTGACTTTGGGGATTGCTCAAGCGGCCAAGACGCTTTGCCATTGCCGTTCGCTTACAGTGCACTCGCGGATTGAAAGTTAGCGCCTACATAGCGCGCCGCTCCCATTGCCCGAAATGATGACAACCTGCCTCATTATTTTATAAATAAAGTTTTGGAGGCTGCCTCGTGCTCTCAACATGTTGAAATGTGTGTCAGTTGACGCGTGTCAATAGGCATCGGGAAAGATATGAACGTATTTTCTGGTGTGCAAGGCAATCGGGCCTATATTTTACAGGCCTACAGGCCTATATTATATAAATCATAATTCTTATTGTATTGTGATGAACTCTGATAAGACCCTTAAATATTTTGGAGCTCACAATATGCATGCATAAAATTCCACATATTATATTATTCCGCAATTATTATTTACAATATGGATGGGGTGAGTTCAGATTTTCATGTATGTTTATTCAGCCTCTGACTATCTAGGAAAATGTTTTAGTTATCTAGCTAGCGAGCTATCTAAATAACTATTTGCTATCCATTTGTTATCTATTGGCTATCTAGCTGGCTAGCTATCTAGCTAGCTTTTTAACTATTTGAGTTACTTCCGGGTTCAGTGTATGCTGGCGCGTGTGGCTTCCGCTGCTCACCCACAGAAAAACTGATCCTGTGAATGTAATGTGACCTTGAGAGTTTTGAAAGGCGTTTATTATTATTATTATTATTATTATTATTATTATTATTATTATTATTATTATTACAGCCAAATCGTCTGATGTTTTGATTTGATCTAGAATATTCATCCATCCAAACTGCTTTATCCTCATGAGGGTCACAATGGAGGGAAGGGGGTGCTCGAGGTGATCCTGGCCGTTTTAGAGCACAAGGCGGGGGACACCCTAAACCACTCGTCAGCCAATCGCAATGAGGATGAAACACCCGATAAAAGGCATACAAAAGACCTCTTTGGACATATGATTGACCCCCCTACCCAAGAATTCATGCATATAATTCACTGACTGGCAGACAATGTGCAAAAGTGTGTCCACTTCAGTGCCAGGGTTGTTGTCATTTTTACTCAATTCCAGGACCTATAGAACATTCAGTTTTAGGACTACATAAACATGCAATGCAATGTAAGAAACCTTAGACGTTCTTCTTTCATTTAAAAAAATAGTTATTTCCTAAATTATATGGGCCCAGAGTTATCTGAGCTTGAAATGGGGGCAGCTGTCCAAAATACAAGCAATAAATCCATATTGATTTATATAGCGCTTGAAAAAAAGCTGAAGCTAGAACAAAGTCCTAACATGGACAAAGGGCAAATGCTGCCCCCTCGTGGAAGGGAAAAACATTGCTAGAAGCCATGGCCAGCACTTTATCGGCACCCAAGCATGAAAAACAAAAACCTGAACAAATTCCGGAATGGCGCTCTATGAGTTTGTCGTATGATTACATTTAAATATTTTTGATAAACATAAAATAAATACAATATACATTAACAACAAATAAAATAAAGACAAATGCTTTCAAGAGATCAACGTGTGAGCTAAAATCATATTGGAGCAGACGCACACACACACACACACACACACACACACACGCACACACACGCACACACACACGCGCACACGCGCACACACGCATGCACGCACAAGTAAAGAAGAGAAGGACACGGCGTTTGGCGATTGGTCGCCCTCGCAACTGTCAGATAGCCAAGCTCTAATGGAAAGGCGACGGCGGCGCCAAAGTTAGCGCGATAAAGTTATATGTTCAGCCGTGTTTGTCCTCATTAGCATGCGGCTCGTGTTGAAACAGGCGCCGGCCTCACCAGGCAAACAAAAGCAGAGCAAATGTGAAAAGTATGATTATCAATATTGCAGATAGCCCAGGGACCGCCATGACAATGATGATGAGGACGAAGATGCCCTTTTTCCCTGCGCTGACTTCTGTCTGTACACACACACACACGCACACACACACACGCACACACACACACACACACACACACACACACACATATATATATATATATATATATATATATATATATATCAGTGACGTGCGGTCAGGTAAGACACTGACGTCATCAGTAGATTTAAAAACATGAACTCTACAGAGTACCTTATTCACCATTTGATTGGCAACAGTTAACGTGGTTTGTTTAAAATGTCATTTGGCATGCTTAATATAAACTGTAGCATGAAAAAAATAAAAAAACGTGATTATCGTTACCTTTACTTTGGAAGAAGAATCTGTAATCACCAGCGCCCCCTGTCATGAGGCAGGAGAACTGTGTGCCTCACCAATGCACAGTTTTGATAAAAATAAAATAAAATAAACACTTAGTGCTGTGTTTATAATGTAAAGTGACTCTACATTATATACACCAGCTAAACTGTAGAAATGTATTTCATATACTCAAAGTGTTTGAACACTTATGCAGAAGGACAGCAATGCGGTCTCACTGCAGAGCAAGCCAGCACAGCACAGTTAGCATAGTCATTGCGCAATCCATGGTGAGGCTCAGCCGGCTGCTGCCTCATTCCTCGTCTCTACTTAGTATTTGAACGGTAAATGTGAAAATTCAGCGATTTTGAAAAAAAATCAAAACATGGTGAAGTTAAATGGAAAAGAACTTTAAAGTACAAATCACTAAATAAATATAACTGTTTAATATGTCTGTGTAAGCTCTCATTCGTACAGCAGTGGTCCATTGATGAGCAGGTTTCTTCAGCCGTCGTCTGTACAAATTTGAAAACTAATACCAACTAGCATTGAAGGGAGGGAAAAGGAGTCAAAACATATCAGGAGAGCACTCACTAACTGTGGGTACCCTCAGTAGTCATTCAACAAATGTCAGAAAGAAAGAATAGGGAATGAAACCAAAAATTCTCAAGATACAAAAAGGCGTAGCAGTACCTTTCATTGCAGGAGTTTCTGAAAAATTACAGAGTGTTTTGGCAACACAAAATTCCTACTTATTTCAAACCGATAAGCATGTTAAGGTAAAAAT
>NC_142736.1:5827500-5942500 GCF_051943395.1 Hippocampus bargibanti | reverse complement strand
CTTCATCAAGACCACGTGACCTTCCTTTCATACATGTATGAAGGAGACCTCAAAACCGTTTTAGAAAGGACTCGCAGAGGCAAGTGGGGCCTCGATGACGTTTTAATCTTGCAGCGATTGCGGAGTTTATAGCGAGCATCTGTCGTCTGCTCGCAAGAGAAGAGCGAGGATGAAGAGGACGCGGAGGGGCGGCGAAGGGGGTTGCACGAGTAAAGCAAAATGGTGTCCAAAAAGAAGAAGAAGAAGAAGTCTGATTGTCCAAGAAGTATTAGTTGTCTTTTTAATTTTAGCACGGCTGCGGCGAGGCATTGAAATGAACGAAGGCTTTCCATCCATCCAGCTAATAGTAATCCGTAATCCCGAGCACGCGCGTGCCAAACACAATGTGCCGGCCCAGATTAACGTTAATGCCTCCCTTGCTCAATTTATTGAAATGTTGGAATGAACATTTTGCTTTGGAAGACTTGGCAGGGGGTGAGGGGGGGCTGGGGGCTGCGTTGAGACTGAAAGTTGGACAAGGACACCACCAAATAACGCCTCAGTGTCATTTTCAGCACCGTCCGCTGCCAAATCAGATTGCGCCGGTTGGACTGGATCTATTCAAAGAAAAACACGCTCAGGATTAATCACAATATCGCTTCATAGCATAGAGTAATTGTTGGTAAAATATTATATATATATATTTTCCGGTGTATAAGGCGCACCGAAAAGCCTTGATTTTATTTAAAAGATGACCTATACGCCATTGTGCCTCTAAGTCATATTGAGCCACAACAGGTCTTGCAACAACTCTCTGCAGTCACCAACTTCACCCCCCCAACCCACAGCCCTGTAGAACAGTGGTTCTTATCTTGTTGGAGGCACCGAACCCCACTAGTTTCATATGCTCATTTACCGAAACCTTCTTCCAATGACTGTGCCTACTAACTGCAGACTTGACTGAGGGGTGGACCCCTGGTGGCGGAAGATCCACCGAACCCCTGAGACTGACTCACCGAACCCCGAGGGTTCGATTGAACCCAGGTTAAGAACCACTGCCGTAGAAGAAGTAGTGCGTCTTCTGCAGCGCCTTATCAAGTGGTGTGGCTTATATCTGTAAAACCTTTCTATATCTAAATACAATGATACCTGTTTACAAACTTAATTGGTTCCCAGAAAGTGTGTCTAGGGCAAAAAGTTCATCTGCCAAACATTAATTTCCCATAAGAAACCATTACAAATTAGAATAATCATTTTCCAGGTCCCCATAAAATGTAATTTTCTACTAAATAAGTCTTAAAACTACACAAAATATACATTATTTTATGTATAATAAATGTGATATTGTATTGTAATGGAAGAAATATACTGTACTATATAATAAAGTCGTTTTATTGACCTTTGTGATGGTCGTTGATGTATAGTTGCCTCTTGTTGATATCCCAGTGAAGTTGCTGTGCTTTCTCGGCGATAATGCCCTCACTCACACTGTCCCCTGCTAGCTGCTTTTCATTAATCCAAATCAACATAATTTTTTCAACCTCTTCTATTGGCTGGGACCATTGCTGAGGCCACACAAAAATGCCCTTAGCCACACGTAGCAATGGTCGACCTAGCATACTGAAGTGGGACGTTAAGTCACACAAACGCACACCTCGTTGGTGTTCCTAAATTATCTCCTTCTGCTCGACCGTCATTTTCTTATGTGTCATCTTCAGCTGAACACTAGACTGTGGAGGGGTCTTTTTCAGTACCATAATAGCAAAAGTACTCGACTCGATAACAAACCATGTCTGCACTCAAAGAAAGGGGTTATGGAAACTAGTCCGCCAGCCACCGTGGCACTGTTCGACCGTGTGGTTTGGTGTTCATCCGCCGAAAATTAGTCCACCAGCTACCGTGGCGCTCCGTGTATTTTGGTTTGTTTCCCGAAAACTAGTTCGTATGCCAAGTTTTTATTCTTGCGAATTTAATGTTCATAAGGTGAAAGGTTCATAAGCTAAATAATTTGTAAGATGAGGTATCACTGTCTTCTATTTGGAAAACCTTTTTCATTCATTGAAGGTGCGCCTTATACACCGGAAAATACGGTAGTCACAACACTGATTTGGAGAGTATCAGAGTACGCTAGCTGCGTGACAGTGGAGGAAAATTGTGGACGGTACATCAGGAGGCTGTGGACGGTACATCAGGAGGCTGTGGACGGTACATCAGGATGTACCACAACATGGTGATTGAGGGATAATGGCCAACGCCAAATAAAGCATTGCTCAAGTTTGAGTGTCATGTCTGAGTTTCTGAAAAATGTTTTCCTTCTTCATTTTTGTAAGCATAGTTCCCGATCGTCTCAGCGCAGCTTTCACAATTGTGATACAGGTAACATCCGATTTACGACCGTGAGTTACGACCACCCGTACTTACGACCACGATTGCCAAATCTTTTTTTTTAATTCTACGGCTGCCACCGCTACAGCCAGCAACGCGACAGAGACAGAGATCCGCGCAGGCTGATTTATTAAGCTACAATACTAAGCGCTGGTCCCAAAAAGAAAACCAGGAGAATAATAAAAAATAAAGAATACCAAAAATGACGGTTTGGGGGGCGAGAAGCAACTCGCACACGGTGGTGCAGAAACGTAATAATAATAATAATAATAATAATAATAATAATAATAATAATAATAATAATAATAATAATAATAATAATAATAATAATAATGTTATGCGGCAAGACACCAAGCGGGTGGAAAGATGATAAAAGTTCACTCAGCCAGATCTAGGAAGGGTATTGTGAGTTTTCTTTATTTGAAGTCACAATGGATGTCAGTTTTCGGCAGACCACAGGTAACACTGCTCTCCAGGCTGTCCTTTCTCCCTTTTCTTCCTCCTCGAAGTGACTGGCTCAGTCTGGTTTTAAAGGTGCTTCACCTGAGCTTCTGGCCAATAAGGTCCCAGCAGCAATTGGCCATTCCCAGATGGTTGCAATCACCTTCTCAGAGTCAATTAGGGGTCGCCCAACTCTACTGTTTTGGATGGGGAGAAATGCGCACTTTTCTCCCATCCAAAATCCAGAAAACACAAAATTATTTAACATTTCTTTTGGCATCATGAAAAAAAAACCAACACTAATAATAATAATAATAATAATAATAATAATAATAATAATAATAATAATAATAATAATACATTTCAATTAAAAGCGCCTTTCAAAACTGGGGGCGGGGGCCTGGGATGAAGATATAGAAAGTCCAGGGTAATGCAAAGTACAAATACAAGTTGACAGCGTCCCGTTTTCATACCCGAACTGTCAACCCGAACGTGACAATCGGGGGGAGGGAGGGGTATCCACCGACGCCGAGGCTGAGCGCGTGGGATCGCCGCGATGCAAAGGCCGCGTCGGGTTCACGGTCGGCGCCGCCGCCTCTTTGAGACAGTTGACCTCTTCTGGCTTCTCCGTCAGCGGGGACAGAGATTTTTTTGACAGGTCGTTGCTTAAAAACAACAGATTGACATCGTATACTACCTGTCGTACAAAAGATGCCAGCGTGTCGTCATTTGTTATGATCACGTGATCCTCGCGTCAGCCATTTTGAATGCTTTTCGAATTACGACCGTTTGACTTCCAACCGTTTTGTCGGAACGGAACCCAGTCGTAACTGGGATGTTACCAGTATTTTTATATGAAGACCTTTTAGGATTTATTATTATTATTATGTTATTTTTTGCTGTCAACATGTGGAGGAGAAAAAAAATGAAGGGCTGGGTGGCAGGAAGTCGGACGGGGGAACGTAACCAAATTAGGGCAAATGGCTCCATCTCGCTTGGTGTCATTTTCAAAGATGATTTTAAGTCTCACACTCTCTTTCTCACACACACAACCACACACACACACGAGGAAGCGGGAGACGGAAAAGTGGAATAATTAAAGTCGCCGTTTCATTTGCAGCAACACTTCAAATGAATTCCCGTAATGATCCCGAAACCTTGAAAAGGAAAAAATCCAATCAAACAATATCGGCCGGGCCTCATTTTCCTCCGACCCCCATCTTGACGTGCGTAACCGCCCTTCCCCAACCCAACCGACACCCGATGAGGGGCAGCGTAAACGTGCTCATGAAGGGCGCCGGCGCACACAGACGTCGTGGCGATGATGCAAATGATGCCGAGGAAGGTCAATTGTCACACCCAATGTCTGCTAGGGGGAGGGAGGGACAAAACGAGGGCGAGGTAGTCCTGTTTTCTCACTGGCGGCACTTTTTGGGGTACAAAAGATGTGGTGAGGCGGAATCTACACGAATGTCCACTGAATGAAGGCCACGGAGTGAAATCGACAAGGATAGACGTCAAATCAAACAACATCCAGAGAGCTAATCTAGAGAGATCGTGGGATTCCACGAGTGGTGGAGCGTTAGGGCCTGCAAGGCATTCTCTGCTGGCCTAAAAATATCAGAATGACAGATATAAAATCAAACAACTTCAAGAGAGCTAATCTGGAGAGATTGTGAGATTCCTCCAGTGGTGGAGCGTCAGGGTCTGAAAGGCCTTCTGTGCTGGCCTAAAAATATTAGAATGACAGACGTAAGATCAAACAACTTCAAGAGAGCTCATCTGGAGAGATCGTGAGATTCTACCAGTGGTGGAGCGCCAGGGCCTGCAAGGCCTTCTCTGCAGGCCTAAAAATATCAGAATGACAGACATAAAATCAAACAACATTAAGAGACATCACCTGGAGAGAACGTAAAATTCCACCGGTGGTGGAGCATCAAGGCCTGCAAGGCCTTCTCTGCTGGCCTAAAAATATCAGAATGACAGACGTGAAATCAAACATCAAGAGAGCTCATATGGAGAGATTCTGACATTCCACCAGTGGTGGAGCATCAGGGCCAGCAAGGCCTTCTCTGCTGGCCTAAAAATATCAAAATCAAGGACCTATAATCAAACAACATCAAAAGAGCTAATCTGGAGAGATTGTAAAATTCCACCAGTGTTGGAGCGTCAGGGGCTTCAAGGCCTTCTCTGCTGGTCTAAAAATATCGGAATCACAGACGGATGTGATTCTGATATTTTGTCCATGAATTCTTGTGAAATAATTCCAAATAGTCTTTCAGCTTCTTCCCAATGCTTTTCTTTATCATGTTGCGCTGCTTCCAGATGTGTGTTTTCATGTCTAAGCATTGAACCAATCGCATTTCAGCAATCATTTGTGACCAGGGTCAGAAATCGACCCGGACGCCTTTACAGTTCTGCGGGCCCTCTAGCATTAAACCAGTGCCGGTCGATAACACTGTAGCTTTAACCAATCCGATTTGGAGGTGGCGACACGAAAGCATTCTCGCAGGATTTATTTCCTCGCTAACGGTACCCTCTAGTGGACTTTTAGTAAATGGCATCACACTTTTGAGATGAGTCGCAGCTGTAGCGGCAGTAAATGTTGTATTGTTATCAAACAATTATTAATTGCCATTCACAAATATATTCAGGAATTGAAAATATGACATAGAGCATCATTCCCAAATTTGTTTGGGTTTTGTTTTTTCATGCATGGGTGCCACTAAAGCGTTGGTCATTGCCTCTGGCAATGTATTTTTTCTTTTCCACAAGGGGGCAGCATTTCTCCTTTTTCCATGTTAGCACTTTGTTCCATCTTTAGCTGTTGTTAAAGCGCTATATAAATCAATATGCATTGTATTTTGTACAGTTGCCCCAATTTCATGTTCAGATAACTCCAGACCCATTTCATTTAGGAATTAACATTTTTTTTCTGACGAAAAAAGACATTCTCAGATTACTAACACTGAATTGAATGTTTATGTCCTCCTAAAACTCAATATTGTGTAGGTCCTGGAATTCAAGTGACAATGACAAAAACTCAGGCATCGGAGTAGACACGTTTGCCTTTTGTACAGCCGCCCCCATTTCGAGTTTAGATAACTCCAGACCCATATCATTTAGGAATTAACTCTTTTTTTCTGATCAAAGAAAAGAGTCTAAGGTTTCTAGCTCTGCATTGAATGTCGATGTAGTCCTAAAACTACATATTCTGTGGGTCATGGAATTGTCTGGCAGTGAATGACTTAAAGGACAACATCTTTTAGTTTTCTAACTGACATCAGAAAAACGTGATATTTTTAGTCAAATGGAAAACACCAATAAAAATGAATTAAAGTGTCCTAAAACCGTAAATGGCCAATTTCGGAAGGTCCTGCCCCCTTGTTCGTGACGTCACGCCAAGACATCTTGCCTTTCTCGAGAATCAAAACAATGGCTTCAGATTGGGAGACTCATCCAGTTACTCATCCAGTTATGAATATCATTCAAATAGTCCTGAAGAGGAAAGCATAAATGTTTGCAATCGATTAAAGGAGTCCCCCCATATCAATTCGTCAATGGCATCTGGACTGAAATGTAGTGTACCTGAAAATGCAAAAGATGCCCCCCAAGCTCCAATGGAAATGGGCTGATTTGTCTGCTGGGAATTTGTGTCAGTGAATATCAAATAGTAGTCTTGATGCAACACACAACGATTCACAATCGCATTATTTATGTGTTTTCCTTCTAATTTCGCCATCAACAAGAAGTTTTCAGACCAAACAAAGCCGCAAAATGCATTTTGTGTCGCTTTCTCGGTCAGGGGCGTTCCAGACGTGACGTCACGTGGGGATCGTCATCAACTCGAAAACAAGACTTCCTGAATATTAAGCGCAAGTCTTAAAACGTAAAGTATAGCTATATGTGGTGGAATCTTTGTAAAATACGCTCAGTAGAAGTCATTTGAAGTGATTATACAAATTATGGACACAACTTGTCCGTATGC
This sequence comes from Hippocampus bargibanti, assembly GCF_051943395.1. Lineage (NCBI taxonomy): Eukaryota > Metazoa > Chordata > Actinopteri > Syngnathiformes > Syngnathidae > Hippocampus > Hippocampus bargibanti. The sequence goes on along the minus strand of NC_142736.1, from coordinate 5,935,707 downwards.
ATCGGTTTTCCTTTAAGGGTTAGATTATTTCAGATGTAGAACGACTGAAGGCCTAGCTGCCAAATGCTCATCACCGGATTGAACCCAAACAAAATCATGGGAGTGCACTATTGGGACTTGATTCGAGTCATGCCAGTCGACTGCCACAGTGACGACTTTGGTGAGCGTCAACAAGGAAAGTCGACTTCAAGAGTCAATCCACAGACTGCCATCGGACAAATAAAAAAATCAGGCTCTGGGTTATTTCTCCTTCTCAATCCCCAAAATAACGCTAACCCTAACCCTGACCCTGACCCTGACCCTGACCCTGAACCTGACCCTGACCCTGACCCTGACCCTGACCCTGACCCTGACCCTGACCCTGACCCTAACCCTAACCCGAACCCGAACCCGAACCCGAACCCTAACTTTAACCCAAACCCAAACCCTATTTCTTCCAGGAGGCCAATGTGTGGAGTTCATTCCCATACCTTTGACCGCTGGATAGATAGGGGGGCCGGGGGAGGGGCCAGGGAGGGGTAATCAGGCGTGTGACAGAGCGCGGCGTTAGCTCACGAATGGCTGAGCAGCTGCAATGCTCAACTGACCTCTGGCTGCTGCCGCTCTTGTTGTGGAGTCTGCGGGGGGAGCTCAGTGACCGTGATGCCTTCAAGTGCAGTGGCTTCAAGAGCACATGTTAAATGGACTGATTGACACGCCGCCCTAATCTGCTCGGCGGGACGCTGCCATGACTTGGACGGAAAATTCCAGCGAATCAGGCCTGACGTTTGCGTTGCAAAATGGGAGACATTTGCCGTGGTTGCCGAATCTGAGACGTGCCACTTTTCCCACATTCCGACTCGATCTTAGCCGCGCTAATTTTCATCGGTTTAAAGTCCCTTCCCAATGGGAAGGTCATTTGAAAACAGGATGTGGGGGTAGGAAGAATCTCATCTCATCTCATTTTCCGTACCGCTTATTCCTCATTAGGGTCGCGGGGGTTGCTGGAGCCTATCTCAGCTGTCTTCGGGCACGAGGCGGGGGACACCCTGAATTGGTTGACAGCCAATCGCAGGGCACGGGTAGGAAGAATGACAAACAATATTTTAGCTTGACTGGATTGCAAGTCCAAGATGGCGCCCGAGTAGGCAGCTGTCCGTCAACAAGTGGTCTCACCAGCCTTGGTTTTTTGTTGTTTTTGTTGTTTTTGTGGCATTTTTGTGTTTCTTTTGTCACTTTGAGTTGTTGTGCGTCTTGTGCAACAGATACAGATTGTTTTTCAGCATTTTTGCCCACGACATTCATCAAGGAGGAGAGTGCGCTGGGCGGTTGCATCTATTAAGCAGCACGAATATGCCAGCACCGTTTTTGATTGGGATGAATGTCAGTGCCATTTGATTGTCAAGGCTGGACAGCTCTGAGGCCATTGTTATTTTTAACAGCTGGATGAATGAAGGGCTTGAGGGGCCCGCGAGAAGAAGAGAACAGCGTCAGCGCAGAGCGCCGAAGTGTATGTAAAATGGCCGCTGGTTGTAATTGATGTGGATTGACGTGGGAAAGCAAATGTGAGACAATCTTTTTTTGTTCTTTTGACTTCAAGACGGCGCTGCGAGAGTGGCTGCCTTTCCAGCAGCTCATGGATGTTGCTTTTCTACTTTCATTTCTTTCATAACTTTGCTGCTGTGAAATGTAAATTTCTCCACTGCGAGACTAATAAAGGCAAATCCAATCCAATCCAATCTATTTCCGTCAATGGATGATACAGCTTCGTGCTTCAACCTATGGCTTGTTGCAGACGTGGACATTTCACCATGACATCCCCGATCCACTAGTGAAAAGGACACTTTGATACTCTCCTCTTTTATCTAGAACTGCTTTATACAACTAAAAGGGTGCAGAAAGCGCTTAAGATTGAATGACTGTCTGTGTGTTTTGTGTTGTAATAATAATAATACATTTCATTTCTAAGCGCCTTTCAAAACACCCAAGGTCACTTTACAGTAACAGGACAGTAAGTTTTTCTGTGGTTGAGCAGCAGCAGCCACACGTGCCAGCATTCACTTAACCCGAAAGTAACTTGAATAGATAGAAAGCCACCTCGTTAGCTAATAGATAGCCAATAGCTAGCGAGATAGATAGTTGGTGTCACATTAATAGTTATTTAGTTTTTTTGTCATTGTCTTGATTTCAAGATGGCGCAGCGAGAGTGGATGCCTTCACAGCAGGTCCTGTATTTTGTTTTTCGACTTCTTCCTTTTACTTTAATCACTCTGCTGCTGTGAAATGTCAATTTCTCCACTGCGAGACTAAAAAAAAGCTGATCCAAATCCCCAAAAAATAAATAAACAGGAAGAATACTTGGATAACGTGACCATGTTTTCCTTCCGAAATGTGAGATAAGGACTAAAGGGGAAGCAATGCTTGAATCCACGTCAAAACTGTCACATTCCACGATTCAACATCTGAAAGTGAAGCATTTCAGCAAAAAAATAGTCTTCAGAAACAAAACTGCCAATCCTCGACCTCATTCGCAAGTTAGCTCACTTGCAAGTTAGATCATTTGATTGCTGTCGCCAATCAAAACGGCAGCACCGAGCCAACGCACGTTAAAGGACAACCGACGCCTCCGGACAAGTTGTGTCCATAATTTGTAAAATCACTTCAAATGACTTCTACTCAGCGTATTTTACAAAGATTCCACTGCATATACAGTAAAGTCTCGTTATATCGATATCGGATATATCGATACTATTTCTATGCACGCACGGAGAAAATTACATGCAAACAGGGTCAGATATATCGATAGTCCCGGTTATATCGATATTTTTTCGGACTCCCTTGAATATCGATATAACGAGACTTTACTGTAGCTATATTTTACGTTTTAAGAACTGCGCTGAATATTCAGGAAGTCTTGTTTTCGTCACATGTGGAACGCCCCTGACCGAGAAAGCGACACACAGTGCATTTTGGGTACTTTGTTTGGTCTGAAAACTTTGTGTTGATCCGTATTGATGGCGAAATTAGAAGGAAAACACATAAATAACACGATGGTGAATCATTGTGTGTTGCACCAAGACTACTATTCGATACTAGCTGACACAACTTCCCAGCAGAAAAATCAGCCCATTTCCAACGGAGCTTGGGCGCCATCTTGTGCATTTTCTGGGACGCTACATTGGAGTCCTGACGGCTCGAATTGATATGGGAGGACTTGTTTAATCGATTGCAAACATTTATGCTTTTCTCTTCAGAACTATTTGAATCATTTTCATAACTGGATGAGTAACAAGAAAGCATCTTCTCCGAATCTGAAGCCATTGTTTTGATTCTCGAGCTAGGCAAGACGTCTTCGCGTGACGTCACGAACAAGGGGGCGGGACCTTCTGAAACTGAAACTTTCCGAGGTAGTTTTTGAAGTAGTTTTGGGACACTAAGTCATTTTTATTGGTGTTTTTCATTTGACTAAAAATATCAGCCTGTGTGTTTTGGGTATTTCAGATGCTATAAAACATTTTTCTGATGTCAGTTAGGAAACAAAAAAATGGTGTCGTTGTCCTTTAAGTGTTGGTAGAGGGATGGCATCTTTCGTGATGACGGCGGTTCCAGTACGCACGTCCGCATTTTATCTTCAACTCCACTTTCAGTTGACATTGAAACGTTTTCTCCCACAGCATTACGCCCATGCACCTGTGCCGCTTAATGGTGTGTGTTTTTGTGTGTATGTTGGTGTGTGTGTGGGAGAGTGGCAGGTGTAGGACATTAGTGATGGGGTGGTGTTCTTTGCACAGCCCCGGTGCATCACTCTTGCTGTAGTAATCACACACTTTGAAACATACACAGACACACGGGCACATGTCGGGGAAAAGTGTTAAAAACATGAGAAATGTCCTTGTTTCCAAATATTTGTCCAATAACAAAGAGCTGTGGATGAAATTGAACAGGAAGTTGTCCGATTTGGTTTGAAGGAAGCATTGAAGGCACACAGTATACCAGGGTCTGCATTTTGATTGTCAGAAATGTTCAAAAATAAATATCTTATCAACTAACTAAATAACTAACTCAATAACTAAATAAAGAAAAGAAATGGATACATATATAAGTAAATAAATGAATAAGAAAGAAAGAAAGAAAGAAAGAATGAAAGAAAGAAAGAAAGAAAGAAAGAAAGAAAGAAGCAAACAAAACATAAATAAATAAGTAAACAAATAAATAAATAAGCAAACAAACAAATACATAAATAAGCAAAGAAACAAACCAATAAATTATCAAACAAACAAAAAAATAAATAACCAAACAAGCAAACAAATAAATAAGCAAACAACCAATTAAACAAATAAGCAAACACACAAATAAACAAATAAGCAAAAAATGAAATAAATAAGCAAACAAATAAATAAACAAATGAGCAAAAATCAACAACAAATAAATAAGCAAACAAACAAAAAAATGAAGAAGTAGGCAAACAAACAAATACATAAATAAGCAAACAAATAAATACATAAATAAACAAGCAAACAAACAAACAAACAAACAAAGAAACAAACAAGCAAGCAAACAAACAAACAAACAATAAATAAATAAATAATTTAATTTACTCCAGTTTTAATTAATTGACAGTCTCGATCATCAGCTCATCAATTGACTTTCCAAAATAAATAATAACAAACGGTTTGACGCAGTTACTTTTGGTGAAATCCGAGGCTGCCATGTGTGTGTCATGATCTGGTTGGCGAACAACGGGTGGCGCTGTCGGGCCCGCCTGCACCTGAACAGGTGCTGGTCGTCCCGATCAGTGGCGGACTGCCACGTTCGGATTGGCGACCAACGGGTAGCGACGTCAGCCCTGCCTGCAGCCTCGCCGGCGCTGGTCGTTTTAATCAGTGACACTTAAAAGGACTCCCGGCATGACCATCCGGTGTCGGTTCATTGTTTGTTGCATGCTTTGTCTGCAATCACATGCATTGTATGCTGTGCATGTGTTTGTATAACCTTGGCGGACTTTTAAACTTGGTTTTCTTTTGATACTTTGTATTTTTTTCTGTTCAGTTGATTTTGATGTTTTACATTTTGTTCCTGCTGACTTCATTTTAATACAATTTGTCAAACACAACCTCCTGCTCCCTCCTGCCTGCTTTTTGGGATCCGCACCCGCCATCTCCCCCTTGCAAACCGTGACAGAATGAACCGACCAACCATCGGATCCCGCAGGTACAACGGACCCGTCTCATTTTCATCCTGTGCCTGGCAATGCTACGTCCACGTTAGCCCATGCCTCGTCGAGTTTGAATTGCGTCACTCCACCAGCCGTAACGTCCACGTAAACGTCCGGCCGAGACCTCCTTCCAGGTGGCCGTCCAGGGTGACACTGGGTGTCTGGCAGTGCACGCCCACATCCAGCCACGGTGTCGGCGTGCATGACGAATTGAGTCGCATCCACGACGAGCCGTGCAACGTCCGCGTCAACGTCAGTCCGAGATCCCACTAACCGCTGGATCCCGGAGCGGCTCAGGACTGGTCTCGTTTCCCTGGTGTCGGGCAGTTCACACCCACGTCGGCGTCCGGCCGAGACCTGGTCCCATACGGCCGTCCGGGGTGCCACTCAGGGCCTGGCAGTTCGACGTCCACGCAGAGCCATGCGCCGTCGCGTGAACGTGCGAGAGGGATCGCACTCACGGCCACGACGATCCGTGCCGCGTCTTCGTCCACCCCAGGCCGAGTCCCGTTCCCATCGCCCGTCGTATGCTGGAGAGGCAGCGGTTGCCGTCTCCACCATTGTTCCTGGCGAGTGGACCTTTTGGGAGACTGTTGCAACTTCTGGAAGCAGCCCCTTGAATGGGGGGTACTGTCATGATCTGCTTGGCGACCAACGGGTGGCGCTGTCGGCCCCGCCTGCACCTGCACAGGCCTGCAGCCTCGCAAGTGCTGGTCGTTTTAATCAGTGACACTTAAAAGGACTCCCGGCACGACCATCCGGTGTCGGTTCATTGTTTGTTGCATGCATTGTCTGCAATCGCATGCATTGTATGCTGGGCATGTGTTTGTATAACCTTGCCGGACTTTTACACTTGGTTTTCTTTTGATACTTTGTATTTTTTCTGTTCTGTTGATTTTGATGTTTTACATTTTGTTCCTGCTGACTTTATTTTAATACAATTTGTCAAACACAACCTCCTGCTCCCTCCTGCCTGCTTTTTGGGATCCGCACCCGCCATCACCACCTTGCAAATCGTGACAGAGTGAAGTCACCCAAAGTGGTAGCATATATATATATATATATATATATATAGGTAGCCTCTCATGATATCACAATATATATATATATATATATATATATATATATATATATATATATATATATATATATATATATATATATATATATATATATATATATATATATATATATATATATATATATACAGTCAGTCAGAACAGTCCCACAAGACTGCAGGTCCCGACATACCAACCTGTGCACAGCCTGGATTGATTACAAGAAAGCATATGACTCGATGCCACACACATGGATCACTGAATGCTTGGAGTTGTATAAGGTCAACCGGACCCTGAGCGCCTTCGTTGCAAACTCAATGAGGATGTGGAAACCACACTTGAAGCCAATGGCAAGCCACTAACGCAAGTGTCCATCAAATGTGGCATATACCAAGGTGATGCACTCTCCCCACTGCTGTTCTGCATAGGACTGAACCCCCTCAGCCAGATAATCACCAAGCCAGGCTATGAATACCGCTTCAGAAATGGAGCTACGATCAGTCACCTCCTCTACATGGATGACATCAAGTTGTATGCTAAGAGCGAAAGGGACATAGACTCCCTGATCCACACAACCAGGATCTACAGCAATGATATCGGAATGTCATTCGGGCTGGAGAAATGTAGTCGGATGATGACTAAGAGGGGCATGGTAGTCCACACTGAAGGGGTCTCACTCCCTGAAGGAACAATAGCAGACATTAAAAACAGCTACAAGTACCTTGGTATACCACAGGCCAATGGCAACCTCGAACTAGCAACAAGGAAAGCGGCTACGACCAAATACCTCCAGCTCAATGGCAAGAACAAGACCCGGGCAATAAACAGCTATGCCCTGCCAGTGATCAGATGCCCTACAGGAATAATAAGGTGGCCAAAGGAGGAGATTCAGACCACGGATGTTAAGACCCGAAAACTCCTCACCATGCATGGAGGGTTCCATCCCAAGTCCAGCACCCTGAGACTGTACACAAGCCGTAAGGTGGCCGCGGCCGAAGGATAATGTTGCTCCATCCCATCTTCGCAACGACCATCAATCCTGTACCGCCCCTGTGTAGGATTCAAGCTAGAAGCTTCCAGTCACATCCATGACCTGCCCCTGTCACTTTATCCTATCGCCAGTGGACTTATATGGTGGAAGCTGAAACCTGCGCTACTAGTGGATTTAGTGTGAGGGACGGGGCGCGCAATTCCTTCCCCCACATACTTGGCCGCACTCACTGTATTCCAGTGGCAAGAGTGAAGACTCGAGACGACCTTCAGGTGAGTGCGGTTGCAAGGGGCTGCCGGTGGTCCGATCTGTTGGACTCCGCCTACGCCTACCCCTGGGTGCGGATTTGGGATCACTCTTTGTCTGGCCTCTACCCTCCGACCTGTTCGGCTTGGGTGACCCTGCCAGGAGTACAAGACTCCAGCCGACATAGCTCTCGGGGTCACGGAGACGCGCAAAGTGCCTCACCACGATAAGGTGGTGATCCCAGTCGAGGCACCTACATGGCCGCGGACTAGTGAGCGTGAGAGCCACTGTCCAGGATGAAACATCCAAGCTCCATGAATACATCAAAGAGAAGGCTCCAACGGATGATGTACTCACAGAATGTCTCAGACAATGGGGAACAGAGGATGAGGTGCTGGAAGAGGGACAATCATGGGAGATAAAGCCCCTACACGGGATGTACCACCGAACCATAACAGAAGTGGCTGATCTCAAGAAGTCCTATCAGTGGCTAGAGAGGGCTGGCCTAAAGGACAGCACAGAGGCACTCATCCTGGCTGCTCAAGAGCAGGCCCTGAACACCAGAGCCATAGAGGCAGGGATATACCACACCAGACAAGACCCAAGGTGTAGGTTGTGCAAAGACGCACCTGAGACAATCCAACACATAACTGCAGGGTGTAAGATGCTGGCAGGGAAAGCCAACATGGAGCGCCATAACCAGGTGGATGGCATAGTCTACCGAAACATCGGTGCGGAGTATGGACTGCAAACCCCAAGATCAAAATGGGAAACACCTCCCAAAGTAGTAGATAATGACCGAGCAAAGATCCTGTTGGACTTCCAGATACAGACTGGCAAGATGGTAATGGCCAACCAACCAGATATCCTGGTCATAGATAAAGGTGAAAGGAAAGCCGTTGTCGTGGATGTAACGGTCCCGAGTGATGGAAACATCAGAAAGAAGGAACATGATAATATCGAGAAATACCAAGGGCTCAGAGAGGAGCTGGAGAGAGCCTGGAAGGTAAAGGTGACATTCTCCCCTGTGGTGGTCGCAGCACTCGGGGCAGTGACCCCCAAACTCGACGAGTGGTTGCAACAGATCCCAGGAACAACATCGGATATCTCGGTCCAGAAAAGCGCAGTGCTGGGAACAGCACGGACACTGCGCAGAACCCTCAAGCTTCCTGGCCTCTGGTAGAGGACCCGAGCTAAAAAATGGGGGACAGACACCACCCATGAGGGGTGAGGCAAGGTACAAGTTGTGTTATAATATATATATATATATATATATATATATATATATATATATATATATATATATATATATATATATATATATATATATATATATATATATATATATATATATATTATGGACACAACTTGTACGGAGGCGTCGGTTGTCCTTTAAGGCTTATTTAGGAGAAAATTATTTTTTATCGGTACCTGGGAACGGATTATTCTCATGTTAATGATTTCCTATGGGAAATTAGTGTTTGGAAAACACACTTTTCTCCTTATTGACACATTCTGGGAACCAATTAAGTTCATAAGCCAAGGTATCACTGTATATATTTCTTTCCTTTTTGGGCATTGCTATTTCATGTTTTCAGCCATCGATAATAAACATCCTTTGGGAAAAAGGGACCAACTATTCTTAATGATTTTATTGGTCATGAGGCGAAAACACCTGCCCCCCTGTTTCCCCCGCTCCCCCAAATTCACCTGCTTCTGTCACATCTGCCTTCATCTGCCACTTTCCGCTTGGCAGGCGACGAGAAGCCCCTGACCGGGAAAAAACATGGCACATTTGCGCACGTCGGCATCCATTAAGTGGCGGTGTTATGAATGATGCGTATTAAAGAGGGAGTGCGACTGCCCCCCCCCAGTACCCCCCCCCCAAAAAAAAAAAAAATTCCCAATTGTTGGACAAAAAGTTTTTCCTTTTTTAACAATCTTCAAATTCTTCAAGGATTTGTCAAGTGTCATTGGTAGTAAGCTGCTAGCATGCGTGGCTAGCACTTTTAGACAACTATATTAGTAAAATTTGTCTGTGTGTGTGCACGTGTGATGGGTGGGGGGGCAATTTTGAAGGTTGGAAACAAGGAGAATGCGCTGGTGTCTGCTGCTGCCTTCTCATTCACTCGAACCTTTCATGTGGTACCAAACACGACAAAGTGGAAGTGCAGCTGCATTTCAAATGCTAATGCGGCGCTAAAGTGATTAATAATTAAACAATTATGGTCATGAGTCAATAAGTTGTGCGCACAGTCGTCATTAGTCAATGGCGCTTGGTAAACAAAGATTTGACATTACCAATTCAAATGCGCAGGAATAAAATAGGAGCAAGGAATAAAAGTGGAGCATGTTGTTACTTTGCATCTACTTTGTTGCCGCTCTATTCAAGTCAGCCTTCGCCGTGTTTTTATTTGGCTAGGAGAAAATCTCCATTTCAGATCAGTTGAATTTCACGGAGAGATCGGGCGGCTTAGCCTTCTCGGCTAGGATTTGGCTATCGCCCAATGTTTAGTCGAGGCATTTTCAAAAAGGAAAAGGATTTTTATGTGACGTCGCGAGTAAAAACGCGAAAATGCACATTTAGTATGTATGTATGTATGTATGTATGTATGTATGTATGTATGTATGTATGTATGTATATGTCACGTCACTTGAGGCTTGAGGGCAGGGCTCGAGTGACGAAAGGAAAGCGGGGAGTGTGGATCCAAATTACACGGCGAGACAGATACTCGTGAACAAAAGTCTTTACTGAGGCACGCATGAAAAAATGACAGCAGGATGAGGTGAGTGAGAGAGATCGGTGACAGCTGATCTGACGGCACGGAAGTAACAGGGTGGTTTTCAGAATACTCTGACGGAGACTGTATTGCGCGATCGGTAGATATAGTCAGAAGGCACAATCAAGGGAATGACAATCAGCTGTGGGAACCCAGGTGCTTGATGATGGGAGGGGCCGTCTCCAGGGAGCAGCGGAGGAGGTGACAGGAGGGGTGGGGCGCGGCCAGGATGGCGACGAGATGTGACAGTGCCCCCCCCTTCCCCAACGGACGCCTCTTGGCGGCCCACCAGGTTTGGAAGGGTGAGCCGCATGGAACGCCCGGATGAGAGATGGGTCGAGGATCCAGGCACGTGGGACCCACTGTCGTTCCTCTGGTCCATAGCACTCCCAGTCGACCAGGTACTGCACTCCTCTGCCCATGCGCCTGGAGTCCAGTATCTCCCGCACGGTGTAGACCGGTCCGTCGGCCAACATCCGGGGGGGAGGTGGGGGGTGGGCGTGGGAGCTAAGGAGCTGGTTTCCACTGGCTTGAGGAGGGAAACGTGGAAAACGGGGTGGATCCTCATGGTGGGTGGCAGCCGGAGCCTCACCGAGACCAGGCTGAGGATGGCCTTGATGGGGAAGAGACCCGTGAAGCGTGGGCCCAGCTTGGCTGAAGACCCTGCCAGCCGAAGGTCCCTCGTGGACAGCCACACCTCCTGCCCGACCTGGTAGTTGTGTGCCTGTCTCCGATGACGGTTCGCCACCCGCTGGTTCCGGGATGCGGTGCGTGTCAGGGCGTCCCTGGTCTCCTTCCTGACTCGGTGGGCCCGTCTGAGGTGATGTTCAATAGACGGGACCTCCACCTGGCCCTCCTGTGTGGGAAACAAGGGCGGCTGATAGCCACAGGCGGTCATAAATGGGGACCGACCTGTGGCTGCGGAGACCAGGGAGTTGTGGGCGTACTCCACCCAGGGTAGGTGCAGGGCCCACGACGCCGGGTTGTGGAGGCACACGCACCGGAGGGCCGCCTCCAGGTCCTGGTTCTTCCTCTCCGCCTGTCCGTTGGTCTGGGGAGGGTATCCAGACGACAGGCTCGCCGACGCCCCTAGGGACCGACAGAAACGTTTCCATACCTTGGACACGAACTGTGGTCCCCGGCCCGAGATGATGTCCGTCGGAATCCCGTGGAGACGGACGACGTGGTTAACCAGGAGTTGAGCCGTCTCGATGGCGGACGGCAACCTGGTTAATGGGACGAAGTGGGCCGACTTGGAGAATCGGTCCACAACGGTGACGACGACCGTCTTGCCACGGGAGGGGGGGGGAAGCCTGTCACGAGGTCGACGGAGATGTGGGACAAGGGTCTGGACGGTACTGGTAGCGGCTGGAGGAGTCCTGCCGGGGGCTGATGGGAGGCTTTCCCACAGGCACAGGTCGGGCAGGCCTTCACGAAGAGGGTGATGTCCCTCAGGAACCCCGGCCACCAGAACCGTTGGGCGATGAGTTGGATCGTCCTGTTGACCCCCGGGTGACAAGCTATCTTGGAGTTGTGCCCCCAGACGAGCACCTCCGTGCGAAGAGGGGGTGGGGGGGGACGAACAGGCGATCCTTAGGACAGCCCCTGGGGATGGGGGTCGTCCCCTGGGCTTGCTGAACTTTTCTCTCAACCTCCCACCTCTGGGCACCCAGGATGTGTTGGGCCGGCAGGATGTTGGTGGTGGTCTCCTCCCTTTCTGCCGGATCATGGATGCGGGATAGGGCATCGGGCTTGGTGTTCTGTGACCCTGGGCAGTAGGTGAGAGAAAAGTTAAACCGGGTGAGGAAGAGTGACCATCGGGCCTGTCTAGAGTTTAGTCTCTTGGCCGACCGGATGGCCGCCAGGTTTTTATGGTCCGTGTAGACGGTGAAGGGGTGTTTCGCTCCCTCAAGCCAGTGTCTCCATTCCTGAAGGACCGCCAGCAGTTCCCGGTTGCCGACATCATAGTTGGCCTCGGCGGGGCTGAGCCGGCGGGAGAAGAAGGCGCATGGGCGTAGCTTCTGGTCCATGGGAGAGCGCTGGGACAGGACGGCCTCTACTCCGGACTCGGATGCGTCAACCTCGACCGTGAACGGGAGATCCGGGTCGGGATGACGCAGAACAGGGGGATTGGTGAAGGCAAGACGGAGGCGGTTGAAAGCCTCCTCAGCGTCGGGCGTCCACCTGAAGGGAATCTTGGAGGACGTGAGGTTAGTGAGGGGGAGTGCCTTCTGACTATACCCTCGAATGAAGTGGCGGTAGAAGTTGGCAAACCCCAAAAACCGCTGGAGCTGTTTGCGCGTCTTCGGGATCGGCCATTCCACCACCGCGTTAGTCTTAGTGGGGTCGGCCCTGAGCTGCCCCTGCTCCACGACGAACCCTAGGAAGGACAGAGAGCGGACATGGAACTCGCACTTCTCTGCCTTCACGTAGAGCCGGTTTTGCAGGAGCCACGCCAGGACCCGTCGGACGTGTTGCCGGTGCTCCTCTGCAGAACGAGAAAAAATAAGAACTGAGGTCTTTGGCTGGGGGCCTTGGGTGCGACGAGCCCCGGGGATAGTGCGGTCGTTCCCTCCCCCTATGATCATGGGTTCGGGGGATTCCTCCAGGCGCTGCACGCGCTCGCTGCCGGGTGTGGGAGATCTGGACCGGCTTCGGGGCCGTTGGGGCCGTCGGCCGCCCTGCTCCCTCTGTCGCTCCCGAAGGCGGTGATCCAGGCCGATGACTATGGCGACCAGGTCGTCGAAGGTGGTGCCCGCGTCGCGGGTAGCCAACTCGTCCTTGAGATCGGTGTTCAATCCGCGACGAAACACCCCCCTCAACGCTCGGTCGCCGTAGCCGCTGCCAGCGGCCCGGATGCGGAAGTCGACGGAGTATTCCGCGGCTGAACGGGCCCCTTGGACGCAGTCCAGTAGTCTCCCCTCAGCTTCGGACTCCGTCACCGGATAATGGAAAACCCGGCGTAACTCAGCGACGAAGTCCGGGTACGAGGTGCGCAGCTCCGGTCGGGACTCCCGGACGGCCAGCACCCAGGTCTCGGCTTCTCCCGTCAGCAGACTGGTGATGAAGGCTACCTTCGCCTCATCGCTAATGTAGGCGTATGGATGTTGCTCAAACACGAGCGTGCACTGCATTAAAAACTGAGCGCAGCGCCCGGTTTCGCCTGCGTAGCGTGAGGGAAGAGGTAGTTGAAGAGCGTGCCTACTCACGGGCGGGGAAGACTTGGCTGTGAGAGCGGAAATGCGTGCCTCAGCCGCCTCGAAGTGTTGAGCCACCATGGTGGTAATTTGGCTGACTTCCGCGATGGCTCGGGCCAGCGGGCTCGAACGCTCCGCTTGCACGTCAGGGCGGCGAGGAATGTGTCTTCGCCGGCGGGATCCATAGGTGGTCAGAGTATTATGTCACGTCACTTGAGGCTTGAGGGCAGGGCTCGAGTGACGAAAGGAAAGCGGGGAGTGTGGATCCAAAATACACCGACAGATACTCGTGAACAAAAGTGTTTACTGAGGCACGCATGAAAAAATGACAGCAGGATGAGGTCAGTGAGAGAGATCGGTGACAGCTGATCTGACGGCATGGAAGTAACAGGGTGGCTTTCAGAATACTCCGACGGAGACTATATTGCGTGATCGGTAGATATAGTCAGAAGGCACAATCAAGGGAATGACAATCAGCTGTGGGAACCCAGGTGCTTGATGATGGGAGGGGCCGTCTCCAAGGAGCAGCGGAGGAGGTGACAGGAGGGGCGGCGCGCACCCAGGACGGCGACGAGATGTGACAGTATGTATGTATGTATGTATGTATGTATGTATGTATGTATGTATGTATGTATGTATGTATGTATGTATGTATGTATTTGTTGGTTTTTGTTCATGTGTTTATTTATGTATTTATTTTTTCTGTATTTCTGTTTCTATTTATGTATGTATGTATGTATTCATTTATTCCTTTATTCATTTATTCATTTAGTCATTTTCTTAATTGCATTTATTCGTGTATTCATGTATTCATTTATGTATGTTCATGTATTTATTTATCTATTTATGTATTTACGTCTTTTTGTATTTACTTATTTACTTATTTATTTAGCTCGCTAGCAACTGGTATTCAACTGTTTCATTGATGGTATTGTTTCTTTACAAATTAGAATCACGACAGGACATTTTCTCTCCATAAAAGCGAATCCTTCGGTCCATTCAACCTCAAGTGTGCAATACTCATCCTCGGGCTTATTCAAAAGGGGCGTTTACCTGTTTCAACATGAACGGCACCTCGGTCAGTATTAGCCAATCCAAACTTCGCTTTCGGCCAACTGCAGCCCAAACAGGAAATAAACAGCGAAAAAGGTGAGAATATGTACTTAGTTTTATCGGTGAGCCAGATGCAATAGCCAGATATGGCTCAAGAGCTATAGGTTGCCCACCCCTGATTTAAATAACCGACGCCTCCGGCCAAGTTGTGTCCATAATTTATAAAATCACTTCAAATGACTTCTACTGAGCGTTTTTTACAAAAATTCCACCACATATAGCTATATTTTACGTTTTAAGACTCATGCTGAATATACAGGAAGTGTTGTTTTTGAGTTGGTGACGATTCCTGATGTCACGTCAAGTCAAGAACACCCCTGACTGAGAAAGCGACACCAATGCATTTTGGGTACTTTGTTTCGTCTGAAAACTTCGTGTTGATCCGTGTTGATGGCGAAATTAGAAGGAAAACACATAAATAACCGATGGTGAATCGTTGTGTGTTGCACCAAGACTACAATTTGATTTTAGTTGACACAAATTCCCAGCAGACAAATCAGCCCATTTCCAACCTAGCTTGGGCGCCATCTTGTGCATTTTCTGGGACGCTACACATCAGTCCTGATGCCTCAAAATGACCCAGAAGGACTTCTTTAATAGATTTCAAACATTTATGCTTTCGTCTTCAGATATATTTAAATCATATTCATAACTGGATCACTAACAAGAAAGCATCTTCTCCGAATGTGAAGCCATTGTTTTGATTCTCCAGCAAGGCAAGACGTCTTGGCGTGACGTCACTAACAAGGGGGCGGGACCTTATGAAACTGAAACTTTGTCAGATCATTTTGAAGTAGTTTTGAGAGACTTTAGGTCATTTTTATTGGTGTTTTTCATTTGACTAAAATATCAGCCTGCGTGTTTTGGGAATTTTAGATGCTATAAATTTTAGATGCTTTTTCTGATGTCAGTTAGGTAACAAAAAAATGGTGTCGTATTCCTTTAACGCATTAGTATCAAACTAGGTTGGTGCACCAGCTCTCCTGCATGTTTTTCTAAGTCTGCCTGTTGCAACTCACCTGATGCCAATAGACTGGCTCAACGTCAGAGCTTGTTGATGAATCAGGTGTGTCGCAAAAAAACAAGGACCCTTGCAAAACATCCACCCACCACCGAGTATTTTAAGGGTACTAGTATCCTACAAAAAACATGAAGCAAATGTTTCTCTTATAGTTGTGGAATCATTTTAAAAGTGATGTGATCAGGTTGTTAATTGTATGCTGAAGAATGAATGACTCCCTGTGTCTTTGTTTTGTCATGTTGTCTTTGTGTTGTCATATTGTTTGTTATTTAGTTTTTTTTGTTCTTTTGACTTCAAGACGGCGCCGCGAGAGTGGCTGCCTTTCCAGCAGCTCATGTATGTCTTTTTTCTACTTTCATTCCTTTCATCACTTTGCTGCTGTGAAATGTAAATTTCTCCACTGTGAGACTAATAAAGGCAAATCCAATCCAATCCAATCCAATGTTCAAAAACAGGTTAAAATCTAAAAGTTGAAAAAAAACCAACGATATCCGTCAGATTGAAGTTGGCGAATTAATCAATCAATGGTTGAACCTGTTTGATTGAATGTCATATAACGGTGATAATGATAATGAGTTTGAGAGGATTGGGATTGATCACCGGGCCGCTGTGTGTATGTGTGTGCTTTCCTCGTGGAGTTTCTGTACAAAATGTTGGCAGATATGCAGCACGCCTAAGTCTAAATATGGTTACGGTTTCCTCTCTCAGGCCGTTGTGAATTCGGGGAAGCATTAAAATGTTTCAGCGCCTCCACATATCACATCCAGAGCGCACAACAAATTGCTCAATAACTACTTTTCAAATTGGAAGTCATTAGCCAGCTCGCTGAATAGAAGAAAAAGAGCCAGCTAGCTTGCTCGCTAGCTGGCTCGGTAGATGAGCAATGAATATGACAAGTTTGATTTGCTTTCGCAGGCCAAATAGAATGATGCGGCGGGCCAGATTTGGCCCCCGGGCTTTGACTTAGCTAGATAGCTGAATAGAAAGAGAGCGAGGTACCTCGCTCGCTCGCTAGCTAGCGAGCTCGCGAGATGAGCATGGCATTTCACAAGTTTGATTTGCTTTCGCAGGCCAAATAAAATTATGCGGCTTTGTTAGCTGGCTGTCTATTGACTATCTATTAGCTAGCTAGCTGGCTATCTATTGGGTATCGAATAGCTAGTTAGCTTTCGATCTATTTGAGTTATTCCTGGTTCAGGGAACGCTGGTGCGTGTGACTGCCGCTGCTCACCCACAGAAAAACTGATCCAGTGACTGTAAAGTGACCTTGAGTTTTGAAAGGCGCTTACAAAGGAAATGTGTTATTATTATGATTATGGACGATCGAATGATCTGGTGAAACAAGTTAAAAAAACAAAGTTAGTGGCAGCGGAGGTACTCGTGAAGAGCAATAGGCGCAATCCACTTGTATCATTGGCACCATAAAAAGACTTTACATATTTCCAGCTGATGCATGGCGGCGGAAAAAAATAAATTAATAAAGTCAATAAAATACATTTCCCCGTCTCATTTGCATATTGATAGAAGTCAATATTCCGTCGATGCCACATGACCCGGAAGCCCCGCCTCACCCCACCCCACCCCACCCCCTCCATGAATGAAAGCGGACGCTAACGAAAAGAGAGCGGTGATTGAGGTTAGCGTTTGCGCTGAAGGACACCCCGAGCGTTACTGCTGCATTACGACTGCATTTGTGCGCTATATATATAAAATATGTAAATGTGACAGTCACACGCTAGGATGGAAGATGACAGCTGAATTTTCGCCGCCGCGCAATCCATCAACCCCCTTTTTTTTCTTTCACTTTTTTACCGCCGCCGCCGTCGCGTCTTTTAGAGGCGACAAAGGCCTTTAATCACAGTCTCAAGGTTGTCAGCGTTAGCATTGTATTCCTTTAATAGTTTCCGCGCCGCCATTAAAGATGCATTCCGATGTAAATACCGTTTTGCTCCCTCCCGATGAACATTAAAACATTTTAGGGTTCAGTGGATATGCACGTTCTCTGATTTAGTTCTTTATTTTGACTCTTGGCTAAAGGTTCATTTGTTATTTGAAATCTACAGTCGCTAGTTCATGCTACGACGCGAGTTCATGGAAGAACTTAGTAGTTAAGTTATTAGTTTTTGGGTACATTTATATACAGTGACACGCTTTAGCTGTTACACGCTTTAGCTCACGAACTTTTTGCCTTACGAACATTACATTCGCGAGAATATAATCTTGGCCTACGAACTATTTGTCGGCGGATGAACCAAACTACACAGCGCCACGGTGGCTGGCAGACTAGTTTTCGTCACCACTTTTCTTTGAGTCCAGACGTGGTTTGTTATCAAGTGGAGTACTTTTGATAATATGGGACCGAAAAAGACCCGACCACAAGCTCACACAATGGAATCAGAATCATCTTTATTGCCAAGTATGTAGAACACACAAGGAATTTGTTTCTGGTAGAACACGCTACTAGTATTATCATCAAAACATAGCACTATACAGTTCTATTTGGGTTACTGTTTAAAGCAGGGGTGTCAAAGTCATTTTTTGCCGTGGGCCACATTGTAGTTATGGTTTCCTCTCGAGGGCCGTTATGAATTTGGGGAACCCATTAGAATGTTTAAATCCCTTCAATTATTACATATAGAGCACACAACAAATTAATGACTAACTCGTTTTCAAACCTGACGTCAAGAATAATGACTTTTATTGTGGTTGACATCCAAAAATATGAACTTTTGGCTCAGATTTTAGCAATCATCATGGAATTTAACAAGTTTGATTTGCTTTCGCGGGCCGAAAAAAATGATGTGGCGGGCCGGACTTGGCCCGCGGGCCTTGACTTTGACACCTGTGGTTTAAAGCGTTATTGGCTTGGGGGAAGAAGCTGTAAAAATGTCTCCTGGATTTGTTGCGCATGATACTTAATCGATACATGACTGAAATTAGACATAATCCAGTGATCATGACGATACGCCTCTCATCAAGATACAGTGATACCTTGTCTTACAAACGCTTTAGCTCAATAACCTTTGGCCTCACATACATTAAATTCGCAAGAATATACCGTAATTTCCAGACTATAGAGCGCATGTGATTATAAGCCTCACACACTACATTTTTAGAGGAAAACCGATTTTGTACATACACAAGCCGCACCTGTATATAAGCAGAATGTGTGTAAACATATTTACAAGGAAAGACGGTACACAAAGTTTTCAAAGTTTTAATAATATAACTTAACAATAATAATAATATAACTTTCTTTCCAAACGGTGCCTGTGACGCGGCAGTATAACGGTAGGAACTTGGTAACAACACGCTTGCAAAACAGTATGACAGGTCTGGTAAAACAGTTCTGCTAAGAGAACATACTGGTAAAAATCATGGTAAGCCGTCTTCATCTTCCTCTTTTGAATTGAAGCCATTGAAGTCATCGTCCGCAGTGTCGGAATGAAGCAGTGTCATATAGACGTCGTCACACACTCCCTCAGCATCTCTCTCACTGTCAATCCGGAATTTTCTTTTCGGTGGCGATTGTTTTTGCTTTTAGTCTGATCTGCACAGTCGAAAACACCTCGGCCATCTACTCTCTGTATGTTCACCCAGTCTTCTAGAATGTTTTCCAGTTCGGGCCTCCTGCTTTTCTTAACTCTGAAAGCTTTTTTCATCTTTTTACATCTCTCCAGTTCTTCCCGCTGCCGTTTCCAGCATCTCACCATAGATTCGTTCATGCCAAGTTTAAGTGCAATAACTCTGTTTCCTTCTTTATCGGACAACTCTGTTGCTTTTAGCTTAAAAGCTGCGTCATATGGCTTTCTTTTTGCATTTTCCATGATGAGGGTATGTTGTTCGTGTGAATTTTATTTATGCACAAGACAAGAAGTTGCAGTCTTCCTCGACGCATATATTCCACCAGTCTTAATCTTACCTTCTCTACTCAAGGGCCCCTGGTGGCCGCAGGGTTGAAAGTTTGGGGAAAAGGTAGCGGCTTACAGTCCGGAATTTACGGTATTCTTGGCATATGCACTAGTTTTCGGTGGACGAACACCAAACCACGTGGTCCAACAGCGCCACGGTGGCTGGCGGACTGGTTTTCGTCATCCCCCTTCTTTGAGTGTGGACATGGTTTGTTATCGAGTGGAGTACTTTTGCCATTATGGGACCGAAAAAGACCCCACAACAGGCCACTGTTAATCCGAAGAGGACACAAAAGAACGGTCAAAAAACACCAACGAGGTGTGCGTTTGTGTGACTTAGCGTCCCAGTACCAGTACACTAAGTTGACCATTGCTACATGTGGTTAAGGGTGTTTCTGTGTTGTCTAAACAATGGTCTCAGGCAATAGAAGAGGTTGAAAAACTTCAGTTGACTAGGATTAATGAAAAGCAGCTAGCAGGGGACCGTGTGAATGAGAGTATTATTGCCGAGAAAGCACGCAACTTCACTCAGATATAATCAAGAGGCAACTACATCAACGACCATCACAAAGGTCAATATCAATAAAACCACATTATTATGCAGTACAGTTTATTTCTTTAATTACAATACAATAGCACATTCATTATACATAAAATAAGGTCTATTTTGTGTCGTTTTAAGGCTTATTTAGTAGAAAATTATGTTTTATGGTTACCTGGAAGCGGATTATTCTCATTTTAATTGTTTCCTATGGGAAATTAAGACAAACTTTTCACCTTATACTTTACACGCTTTAGCTCACGAACTTTATAAGTATAACTTTACACCTTTCTGGGAACCAATTAAGTTTGTGAGCTAAAGTCTCACTGTATATGTTCACCCATTTGATGCCGTATGTCGCCATAAGTCACCGAAGGTATTTGTAGGCGTCGTACTATCGATTTTTTTGTTGTTGAAGCACGTTATTTCTTGACTGGCCTGAATGCCACATTGGTATGTCAACACTGCAGTGCTCCCACCCTCCCCCGTCGGCAGCCATCAATACATTTTAAGGTCCAATGAATCTGCGACCACACACACACACACACACACACACACACACACACACACACACACACACACACACACACACACACACACACACACACACACACTTGTCTTTTTTACTGGCGCTGATACAATAAAAAGCAATTGATTAATGGAGACTTTAAGGAAGTGATGCAAATCGCTGATACAAATAAAACACACACACACACACACACACACACACACACACACACCACACACATACATCCATTCATCAGCTGCCATTTGAAGAAAATGAAATTGCATATTTTCATCGCACTAACACGTGAGCATCGGAGGCTGCCGTCAAATTGTTATGTCGATGGAGGATGTCAGAAATGCATAAAGTGAAAAATTTAAAGTTTATGATGCACCTTATACGAAGGATTTCTCTGTTGGATTCAAATACAGATCCCTTTTTGAGTAAAAACAAGACAATAATTTGACTACGAGTACAAATGGGAGAACGCTGGGGCGTGTGGCTGCCGCTGCTCACCCGCAGAAAAAATATCCTGTGACTGTAGTGTCCTTGAGAGTTTTGAAAGGCGCTTAAAAAATGAAATGTCTTATTTTATTTTATTTTATTTTATTTTATTTTATTTTATTTTATTTTATTTTATTTTATTATGAGCGCCTTTCAAAACTCGCAAGGTCACTTTACAGTTACAGGATACATTTTTCTGTGGGTAAGCAGCAGCAGCCACATGCGCCAGCGTTCACTCAACCCGGAAGTAACTCAAACAGAATAGTATTGTCCGGTATTACAGAACAGACAAAGAGAATAGACTTAGCATAATATTTCTTACTACCGTCTACATAAAAGTCAAAAGAACAAAAAAAAACTAAATAACAAATAATATGACAACACAAAGACACAGAGTCATTCATTCTTCAGCACTTGCTATACCCTCTTTGTGACATAAAGCAGTTCTAGATGAAAGAGGAGACGATCAAAGCGTCCTTTTCAAAGTGTCCTTTTCAGCAGTGGATCAGGGAGATCATGGTGAAACGTGCTCGTCTGCTGCAAGCTAAATGTTGAAAGTAAACACGCAGCTGCAGCACCCATAAAAGCAATGAACGACATGGCCGTGATAACGACAGGAAGGAAAATGGAAGACAATATCGAGCAGAGTACCCATTTGTTATTATTATTATTATTATTATTATTATTATTATTATTATTATTATTATTATTATTATTATTATTATTCGACCGGAAACAAATTCCTTGTGTGTTCTACATACATGGCAATAAGCATGATGATTCTGATTCTGATTCTGATTCTGATTATTATTATTATTATTATTATTATTATTATTATTATTATTATTATTATTATTATTATTATTATTGGAAGGGGTAAGGATTTGCTGCTGAAACTTAACAGCGTCGCCGGCCGGCCTTTGTCCCCTCCTTTCGCCACACTTCAACTTTAACGTTTAAATCTTCCCATCCGATGGTCCCTTTGCGCGGAAAAGCAGCCCGGCGCAGATGGAACGCCATCCAACTTGGGCGGTGGCCCTGGGCCACATGGCGGGAGCGCCGTTCGTTTGCGCGGCGCCTCTCTTATCAGCGCCGCCAGCCCGGTAAGCTTGGATTAACATCTTCGCATCGGGCCGGACGCGCCGCGATAGGACCGATCCGCGGCTGTGGACGGCGCGTTTACTTCCTAGCAGGAAAAAGTTTTTCGGCACTCTGATGAAGAGAACCTCCAAGAAAGACGACGCCTCGTTTTTTTTGGCTCCCTTTGGATCGGACGCTTTGCCGTCGGACTCCTCCCTCTAAGGAAGCCAGGCGGTCCCGTCGGTGGCGGGATCAGATTCTATTGACGTTCCGGCTGCCAGCGACACAGGCGGCGCCGGCCAAGTGCACAAAAGAAGATCCACATTGGAAAATCCGGCTAATCCCTGATTGAAAGTTCAGGCGTTGGCTCGGATCTTGAAGCGCTGGCACGTTTGACCAAGGACCAAGGCTCGGTCCAGAAAAAAAAAACGCAACGAACCAGACGCGGGATCTGTCCCCGGTATCATGGGTTCAGATGACACAACCAGACCAGATCTTCTTCTTCTTCTTTGGTTCTTTCTCCCGCCTTCTACTAGCGGTGACGGAGATGGCGAAAGCGGCGGTGCAGATGGCAGGCCAGCTTGCCTACGGGCAAAGAGCTCCTCCACAGCTTAAAGTTCAGCTCCACGCTTCTTGCCATTCTCCCCGCTCAAACTTTTGGCCGCTACTTTTCCCGGCTGGCGAGCGGTTATCAGGCATGCAGCATGTGAGGGGACTGTTGGGGAGGGTCGAAGGCCTTCAGAACACACAGTGGAGACCAGGAAAGAGGTGGTTGGGGAAGAAAATGCCCAAACTGCCTTTGATCACCTTTGGTATGAGAAAGAGAATCAGTAGTGCTTCTACAGTATCACCCAAAAACGTGTATCGGCCACGAGTATCGGCCATATCAATGGAATACCTATCAGTAACGTTAGTGACATATGGTGCAGACGGTTTCAGTGGAACACCACCAGCTTCAGAGTCTCGTCAAAAGTATCAGTACATTATCATCAGTCACATCAGAATCAGAATCATCTTTATTAACCAGGTATGTAGAACATACAATATATTTATTTCTAGTAAAACACACTGCATTAATATTATCAATGTATTGTGAAGAGTGGAGTATCGTCATGTTCAGTGAATCATCTGTAATTTCAGTTAAATATCATAATCAATATCGGTAAAGTATCATTCTACTCTTTGGAGTTTGACCTTAGCATGATTCCGACTTGATCTTCGTTTCACACAGTGGTTCTTTCTACTATGTTTGTGACTGCTTTAGTTCCTGTATATGATAGCTGTCCATACGTCTGTGTAAACTCTCAGTCGTACAGGAGTGGTCCATCGATGAGAAGGTTTCTTCAGCCGTCATCTGTACAAAAGTGAAGGTTTCGGACGTTTCGCCTCCTATCCAAGAGGCTTCGTCAGCGAACTAAAGTCTGACTGGTCGTATCGGCCCCATTTATATATCCCTAATGTCCAGACATGGTGGCGCCGGACACAGCTATGATAGGTCCCTACTCTCAGGTTGGGGGGGGGGGGCAGGGGGGGCAAATTTCCTGCCCCCCCCCCAACCTGAGAGTTGACGTCCGAAACCTTCACTTTTGTACAGATGACGGCTGAAGAAACCTTCTCATCGATAGCTGTCCATGTTAGGTACTTTGTTACAGCTTCAGCTGTTGTTGAAGTGCTATATCAATCAGTATGTATTACAGTGATACCTCAGTTTACGAACTTATGGTTCCCAGAAAGTGTGTGTAAGGCAAAAAGTTTGTCATCCAAACATGTATTTCCCATTAAAAAAATCATGAACATGAGAATTATCCGTTCCCAGGTCCCCATAAAACATAATTTTGTACAAAATAAGCCTTAAAGGACAACCGATGTCATCGGACAAGTTGTGTCCATAATTTGTAAAATCGCTTCAAATGGCTTCCACTGAGCGTATTTTCTCCGAATCTGAAGCCATTGTTTTGATTCTCCAGCAAGGCAAGACGTCTTGGGGTGACACCACGAACAAGGGGGCGGAACCTTCTCAAACTGGCCACTTCCGGTTTCATTTTTTTGCAGTTTCAGCACACTTTGTCATTTTTATTGGTGTTTTGCATTTGACTAAAAATATACTGCGTGTTTTGGGTATTTTAGATGATATAAAACGTTTTTCTGATGTCAGTTAGGAAACAAAAAAGTGATGTTGGTTGTCCTTTAAAATTACACACAATATACCTTATTTTACGTGTGTGGTTCTTAATCTGTGGGTTCCCCAAAGGTTAGGATCTACTGTTTTACGTATTATACATGTGCTATTGTATTGTAATTAAAGAAATAAATGGTACTATATAATAAAGTTGTTTTATTGACCTTTGTGATTGTCGTTGATGTCAACAAAAGTTTTTCAACCTCATCCATTGTCTCAGACCATTGCTTACACAACACAAAAACACATTCAGCCACATGTAGCAATCGTCGAATTAGCATACTGGTACTGGGACGCTAAGTCACACAAACACACACCTCGTTGGGGTTTTTTGATGATCTCCTTCTTCTGCTCGACCGTCATTTTCTTTTGTGTCCTCTTCGGCTTGACACTAGCTTGTCGTGGCATCTTTTTTAGTCCCATAATAGCAAAAGTACTTCACCCGATAACAAACCACGTCAGCACTCAAAGAAAGGGGGTGTGGGAAACTAGTCCGCCAGCCACCGTGGTGCTGTTCGACCGTGTAGTTTGGTGATTATCTGCCGAAAACGAGTCCGCCAGCCACCGTGGCGCTGTGTGGTTTGGTTCATCCGCCAAAAACTAGTTTGTATGCCAACATTATATTCTCGCAAATTTAATGTTCGTAAGGCAAAACGTTTGTTAGCTAAAGCGTTCGTAAGATGAGGTATCACTGTATATTGTATTGTGGGAGCATCCACATAGTCAAGAGAGCATCATTGGGGTCAGTATCAAGGGAATGTCAATCGTTATCGTCAGTATCAGTCGAGTAGCATCTTATCATCGGAAAGAGAAGAGCAAGTGATCAGGTGATCCTGATCGGTGTTGGTAGAATTCCATCTATCTTGGAGTATCAAAAGTATCAACGGACTATCAGGCACATCGGCGGAAAAATACAGTGTGGCTTTATTGATCATTGTGGTTTCATTTAATCTAAAATTAGCTCTAATCACAGATGAGTAAAAACAAATTGAAGCTAACCCGGTTTTAAAATGAGGAAGAAATCTGTCGCACCATCTCAAACGAATCTCGTTTTTGTCCAACTAAATTGACCTGAATCTCAACTGCGGACGACACCATTTTTAAGCGACAATTCCATGGATATTGATATAAAAATGAACATTTTATGCCGCAATTACGTTTATAGCTCAAGTGTGGCAGAAGTTTGGTTTACAACTGCCTGTGGAAGAGAATACAAATGTGAAGCCTTCATTTTATGGAGTTTTAAAGTTAAACCTTGTTGGTGCAATGCGGACGATGAGAAGGTAATATTGATACTGATTTTGGTCGGTATCAGTGGAGAACCGTCCATTTTAGTCTGCTACCGACATCATCAATAACCAGTACCTCAGTCATCTTTGGGCATTTTTTAGTAGCAGCAGGTTGGCGAAATCAATTGAATATTCCCTGTATCAACTATTTTTGTACCTACTATTGGTATCAGTCGAGTGAAAAGATGCATATAGTGATACCTCAGTTTACGAACGCTTTAGCTCACAAACTTTTTGCCTTACGAACATTAAATTTGCGAGCATATAGTCTTGGCATACAAAGTAGTTTTTGGCACACGAAGCAAACCACACGGCGCCACAGTGGCAGGCGAACTAGTTTTTGGCGGATGACCACCAAACTACACGGTTGAACAGCGCCACGGTGGCTTGCGGACTAGTTTTCTACATCCCCTTTCTTTGAGTGCAGATTTGCTTTTTTATCGAGCGAAGTATTTTGCTATTATGGGAGCAAAAAAGACCCCACCACAGGCTAGTGTTCAGCCGAAGAGGACACAAAAGAAAATTACGGTCGAGCAGACGAAGGAGATCATCGAAAAACACCAATGAGAAGTGCGTTTGTGTGACTTAGTGTCCCTGTACCAGGACGCTAAGTCAACCTATGCTACATGTGGCTAAGAGTGTTTCTGTGTTGTCTAAGCAACAGTCTCAGGCAATAGAAGAGGTTGAAAACTTATGTTGATTTGGATTAATGATAAGCAGCTAGCAGGGGACAGTCTGAATGTGTATGGAAGGTGACTCTCCTTCCAAACAATAACTCCCTCCCACTCCATTCCATCAAGCCATCAAGGACCATCACAAAGGTCAATAAAATGGCTTTATTGGACATGAACAGTTTATTTTTTAATGACAATACAATAGCACACTTAATATACAAAAATAAGGTGTATTTTGTGTAATTTTAAGGGTGAATTAGTAAAAAAATATGTTTTATGGGGACATGGGAATGGAATATTCTCATTTTAATGGTTTCTTATGGGAAATAAAAACAGTGAGGCCTCGACTTACGAACACCTTGACTTACGAACACCTTACAGACAAACTTTTCACCTTACACACACTTTCTGGGAACCAATTAATTTCGTAAGCTGAGGTATCACTATATCCGTGGAGAAACTTCAATTTTAGTCTTCTACCGACATTTTCAATAACCAGTATCATCACTGTCCTCAGTCATTTTTGGGCTTTTTCAGTAGCAACAGGTTAGCGATAACAATTGAATATTTCCTGTATGAACTATTTTTCTACCTATTATCGGTGTCAGTTGAGTTAAAAGATTCATATCAATATCAGGAGAGAACTATCATCAGTCTCGGTAATTTGCTGAGCATGAGCATCAAGGGTCATCCGTTTCGCTCGAGTATCATTTTCAGGAGCGGCGGTATGTCAAGTACTCGTAAGAAGTGTGCCGCGTCATTCCGTAGCGGTCCGCGATCGTCAGTATCAAGCGTACATTGAGGGCGATTGTGTTGGAAGCCTCTCGAGTTTGTTGAAGGGCAGCTTTGGCGGCAGCTACTTGAGTTGTGGAAAAAGGTCCAGAGCAATTATCGCCACTTAGCTAGCAGCAACGTTCAGGATGAATGTCCTGCGCCAGCGACCCCGACGGCGTCCGAGTGGGCGTTAACAATGCGTCACTAATGGGTCGCCGCCATCAACCGACGCTCTAGTCAGAGACCTCTCGGCGGGAGCCGCCTCGCACACTTGACCCTCTTGAACTCCCCACGAGTCATTGCGCGCTAGCCGGCGTTTCTCGTTGAGGGCGACGCTCTTCTCTCTGCCGCGCATTTATTTGCTCATCGTGCGCTCTTTGCAACTCGTGTACATCGACGATTTAAGCCACGAGCAAAACGGAGAATTCCCGCTGGACCAGGGACTGCTCTGGACTATCCAGATAAACCTCCATACTCTGCAATAATTAATTTCCATCGCTGACATTTTTAAAGATGTACTGTACAGTGATACCTGATCTTACGAACGCTTTAGCTCACGAACCTTTCGCTTTATGAACATTAAATTCACGAGAATATAATCTTGGCATACAAACTAGTTTTCGGCGGATGAACCAAGCCAACGGCACCACGGTTGCTGGCGGAATAGTTTTCCACACTCTCTTTGAGTGCAGATGTGGTTTTCTATCGAGTGGAGTACTTTTGTTATTATGGTACCGAAAAAGATACCACCACAGGCTAGTGTTAAACCGAAGAAGACATTAAAGAAAATGGCGGTGGAGCAGAAGGAGATCGTCGAAAAACACCAACGAGGTGTGCGTTTGTGTGATTTAGCGTCCCAGTACCAGTATGCTAAGTCGACCATTGCTACGTGCGGCTAAGGGTGTTTCTGTGTTGTCTAAGCCACAGTCTCAGGCAATAGAAGAGGTTGAAAAACTTAAAACGACTCCCAGCACGACCATTCGGGGTCGGGTCTTTGCATTGTACTGCAGTGTATTGTATTGCAGTGGATGTGTTTGGTACACCCTGTCAGGTTTGTTTCATCTTGACAGATTTTTAGTCATGGTTTTCTTTGATACTTTGTACTTTTCTGTTCAGATGACTTTGATGTTTTAGTTTTTGTTCCTGCTGACTTTATTTTAATACAATTTGTCAAATACATCCTGTTGCTCCCTCCTGTCTGTTTTTTTGGGATCCACAGCCACCATCACCAAACTGTGACACTGACTGATTTGAATGTTTATGTCGTCCTAAAAGTCAATATTCTGTGGGTCAATGTGTGACAATGACAAAAACCCTGGCACTGGAGTGGAGACATTTTTGCACATTGTCTGCCAGTCAATGAGTTAAATCGGTTAAAATCAAAGATGCAATTTATCGTTTTTGAAACAAACAACCACCGATCCTGATTTTTTTTTGTCGATTTTCAGGTTGGTGGCGGGACGGGCGATGGCAAGCGTCCCCGTCCGTGCACGCTCATTCTTTCTGTGTTTCCGTCGGAGGATGACCGCTTCCCAAAAAGACAAGTCCCCTTTGGCAGGTAGGAAATCTCACCTCAATCAATCATCATCAATGTCAGTCAATCAATCACTGTTTGGTGAATTCATTTGGATCACAACAATGTTGACGATTGATGAGGCCCGTTATGGCAAATAGGTGTGACCACTCCAAAACATGACCAAATATATATGTATATTTTTATTTATTTATTTATTGTAAAGGACAACCAACACCCCCGGACAAATTGTGTCCATAATTTGTAAAATCACTTCAAATGACTTCTACTGAGCGTATTTTACAAAGATTCCACCGCATATAGCTATATTTTATGTTTTAAGACTCGCGCTGAATATTCAGGAAGTCTTGTTTATGAGTTGATAACGATCCCCTACGTGACGTCAAATTTGGAACGCCCTTGACCGAGAAAGCAACACACAATGCATTTTGCGGTACTTTGTTTGGTCTGAAATTTTAATCGATTGCAAACATTTATGCTTTCCTCTTCAGAACTATTTGAATAATTCCTCTATTTCAGAACTATTTGAAAGCATGTTCTACAAATCTGAACTCCGTGAGCCCATTGTTTTGTTTCTTGAGCAAGACAAGACAACTTCACCCCAGTTCGTGGGGGCGGGACTTTCAGAAAATCCCCAGTTTCAAGCTGATTTGTGGCAGATTTTGGATACATTAAGTAATTTTTATAGGTGTTTTGCATTTGACTAAAAATATCGGTCTGCGTGTTTTGGGTATTTTAGATGCTATAAAACGTTTTTCTGATGTCAGTTAGGAAACTAAAAAATGGTGTTGGTTGTCCTTTAATTAATCGAAAGTCATGGGCGTGTGAACAGACTCTTTGTTTTTTTTTTTTGTACTTCACCGCGGGTTGAAAGTAAGGGTAAAAAATCCCTTCAAGTCGATTTTCCTTCTAAAGTCTCATTTTCTGACTAATATTAATAATAATGACAATAAAAGTATATTTGGGCTGTTTTCCTTGCGGCAAAGGAGGAAGCGTTGTCATTGTGGCGAGCAAAGAATTAACATTCACCTTGACCTGCGCCTCACACTCTCAATTACCCATCAAATTCTAATTATATGGAGAGATTAGAAGGTTTTTAAATATGATTGCAGCATTTAATACACTTTAAAAGTTGTACGCTAGACTACACTCAACGTGTGTGGACGCATTTTTTTTTAAACGACGTTTCTAATTAAAGCTTAGGGGGATTTGTCCTCATGTCCTCATTCTCATTTTCATAAAACGTGTGAAATATTCCGACATTTAACACGTGCTTGTCACTTTTTTTTACTGGCTGGCTTGTCATCCTGCATAGGATTTATTATATGAAGACAATATATACACTGTGTTTGTGTGTGTCTGCGTGTATATATATATATATATATATATATATATATATATATATATATATATATATATATATATATATATATATATATATATATATATATATATATATATATATTCCAGATACAGACTGATAAAATGGTAATGGCCTACCAACCATATATCGTGGTCATAGATAAAGGGCAAAGGAAAGTCGTGGATGTAGCGGTCCCGAGTGATACTGCTAGACCATGTTCAAAAATCTGTCCACTTCAGTGCCAGGGTTTTTGTCATTGTCACTCCAATTGCAGCACCCATACATTATTGAGTTTTAAGACGACATTCAATTCAGTGTAATAAACCTTACACTGTCTTCTTTCATCACAAAAAAGACCTAATTCCTAAATTATATGTGGTATCTGAGCTTGAAATGGGGTCGGGTGTACAAAAGGCACATTCTGCCCCCCCGTGGGAGGAACATTGCCAGAGGTCTGACCGAAGCTTCAAACGCGCCCCACGCAAGAAAAAAAAAAACAAAACCCGAACAAATTCGGGAATGGCGGCCCATGTCATGCTTCTAAATGCTTGAATACATTTGAGAATGGCAGTGAATGAGTTAATAATAAGCAAATTTATGATTACTTAAAGGACAACCAACGTCACGTCACACATCAGAAAACGTTTTATCGCATCTAAAATACCCAAATCACACAGTATGATATTTTTATTTAATTGCAAAACACCAATAAAAATGACTTAAAGTGTCCAAAGTCTGCAAAAAATTGAGCTGCGATTGTGCATTTTCAGAAAGTCCCGCCCCCAGTTCGTGACGTCACGCCAAGACGTCTTGCATTTCAGGAGAATCAAAACAATGGCTTCAGATTCTGAGAATATGCTTTGTTGTTACACCTCCAGTTATGAATATGATTCAAATAGTTCTGAAGGGGAAAGCATACATGTTTGCAGTCAATGAAAGAATTTATTCCATGCCATTTTGAGGCAACATTGGGAAGAAACGGATCACCAGAAAAGAGGCACAAAATGGCGACCTCTGTGGCCACCTGATTCCACAGGCTGATAAATTCCTTATATGGAGCTTGGACACCCTCTTCTGGCGGCATTTGGGTGCAACACAAGCTTTTCAGACCAAACAATACAGCAAAATACATTGACGTGATGGAAGGACTGCTACAATGTGTCTTTTTTTTTCGGTCAGGGGCGTTCCTTTAGTGACGTCACATATGGACACGTCACCAACTCAAAAACAAGACTTCCTGAATATTCAGCGCTAGTCTTAAAACGTAAAATATAGCTATATGCTGTGGAATATTTTTAAAATACGCTCAGTAGAAGTCATTTGAAGCCATTTTACAAATTATGGACATAACTTATCCGGAGTCGTTGATTGTCTTTTAAAACAATGAACAAAACAATGATTACCGATTGGGTTTAGTACTAGTTGTCCAAATTTGAATCCAACTGAGATAAAATATGTTATATTCTTTTATTCTTGTTTTATAGTCAAGGAGTTCAAAGTTAACCCTTCAACGTGCTAACATGAACAATGGCCCCTTTGATTTAACATAATCACACTTGGGTTAATTCCCCCCGCCCCCCAATGGGAAAGACTGAGGCATCTATTCACCTCCGCACACACTTGCACACCCGCGCGCACACCCGCATGCACGCCGGGAGTTAATTCCTGGCCTTTTCTGTGTCGCCTCTCATCTTTTCTTGCCTTCCCCACAAAAGAAAATGTCTTTGGCTGAATGTGACGCGGCAGCCTCTTGTTGTGCCAAGCTGATTTGACCATCGCGGAAGAACAGGGTGTCCCCACAAATGCTCTTTTTTGATGCCCATTGGCAGACGGCTCCCCGTAGCCGCCTCGCCCCGATCTTCCTCATCCCGTGTATTGTCGAGCATGGCACGGCTTGCGAGAGGAACACAGCTCAGAAGAGATCTTCCGCGCTGTAATTCCAACAAGGCCTGGTGAAGGCGCTTGATGTGATCTTCTGCGTGTGTGTGTGCATGTGTGTGTTTGCCAGAAAGATGTGTGCCAATACCAAACACACACACACATTTACACACATTTACACACAGTTGGGCTGAAACTCTGCCACCCTTCTCGCATGACAGACATTGAAATACACATTTATAAAGTGTGCTTTGATTCAAATGACTTGCTGTTGATCAACCCAACTACAGTACGTCTGTGTAAGCTCTCAGTCGTACAGGAGTGGTCCATCGATGAAAAGGTTTCTTCAGCCGTCATCTGTACTTCTTTGAAGGTGTCGGATGTTTCACTTCTTATCCAAGATGCTTCTTCAGCGAACTAAAGTCTTGCTGGTAGTTACGGACCGATATATTTGACTACTGTCCAGACGTGGTGGTGCCGGACTCTGCGATGATTAGTCCCTGCTCTCAGGTTGGGGGGAGCAGAGGACTACTCCCTGAAGCGAAACCCAACTACAGGTAACATTACGAACGGGTTCCGTTCAAAAATGGTCGTAAGTCGAAATCCATTCAAAATATTGAATAGAAACTCTGAGGTTATATGACACCCAACCCATTACATGGTCGATTGCTGTAAAATGTTGTCTGACTGGCTAAAATTGCCGTACGCGTTGCCGGCCTGCTAGCGCATTGCGGTGCCAGGCGTAGAATTTAAAAAATCGGGTCTGGGGGTCGTGGTCGTAAGTATGGATGGTCGTAAAACAAGCCGGTCGTAAGTCCGATGTTACCAGTAGTTCACTGTGTGACAAATTGATGAAAGGAATAGAATAGTTAGTATGTATTTTTATGTATTAATTTGCATGTTTTTTTTAGCACTTTATTGTTATTTATTTTTTCCCCTCTTCACTACTTTTTATTTAGCTGGCTATCCAGCTGTCTATCTAGCTAGCTATTTGCAATCTAGCAAGTTAGCTACCTATTTATAATAATAATAATAATAATAATAATAATACATTTCATTTGCTATATATTAGCTGTAAAGCTGGCTATCACGCTGGCTATGTAGTAGCTTTGTAGCTAGCTATTAGCTATCTATCTGGCTAGCTATCTAGCTATTTTCTACCTAGCTAGCTACCTATCTATCTATCTATCTATTTGCTATATATTAGCTGTCAAGCTGGCTATCTCGCTGGCTATATATTAGCTATCTAGTTAGCTATTAGCTGTCTATTTGGCTAGCTATCTAGCTAGCTAGCTATTCGCTATATACTGTATTAGCTAGCTTTCTATCTATCTGTTACTGTAAAGTGAACTTGAGCGTTTTGAAAGGCGCTTATTTATCAAATCTATTATTATTATTATTTTTATTGTTGTTATTGTTGTTATTATTGTTCATATTATTAATATTATTATTATTAGACTAGTTTGCCTGATCAATTCAATAATAAAATCGTCATGATGTAGAAACCACATTTGAAGGTAACGTAGAATGAACACGCATGGATACTATGTTAATATTGGGCTGGAAATATGATCCACTACGAATATGTTCTCAATTGTCTTAAAAATGTAAATTTCTCCACTGCGAGACTAATAAAGGCAAATCCAAAGCCAATCCAAAATGTTGACAAAATAGCTAGCAAGCTACATTGCTAATAGCTAGCTCTCTAGCTAGCTAGATAGCTAATAGGTAGATATCTAGCGAGATAGCTAATATGTTTCCTGACTTGACTTGAAGATTGCATCGGTAAATGAACTTTATCAATTGACCTTTTTAATTTCATTTACCAAACTGTTGTGAATTCTGCACTGGTACTATCCAGCACCAAACTATTGACATCATGTGCATTTGTATAGCATTCCCGATGTCACCTTTCAAATAACATGTTGATTGTTGGAGTCTAATTCCTGTTTCTCTTCTGGTTCGGAGTTCAACGAAGTTTTATGATGAAATACCAGCGGGGACGATAGATGGTGAACAGAAAAGACTATTTTATTCGAGTAGAACAAAAGAAAGAACATGTTTCGTCAGAGCGGGAAGCCAAGAGAACAAAGCCCGCCTCCTCAAACTAGTTTAAACACACAGCAGTTGATGACATCGTCTCGACTGAGCCTATCAGCTACGGACAAGTGTTGGGAGAACATTAGACTGAAAGATGATACTTGTTACACTCTGCATACGCAACTAGTTAACTAATAAGCTACATACAACCATATAGACTAAACTAAACATGCAAATAACATAGTATGTATAAACTAAACATGATGTTTACGGATGTGTATAAAAACACTCCATCATTGATGATCATTTAAAATGAAGGACATTTTCAGATAATTCCATGGTTCCTTCAACAACTGCACACGTAGAGGTGGGCAAGAGGAGGAATTTGTTTTTTTTTTTTACCCGTGCAAGCTCACGAAAAAGTCGTTGATGTCCAATACTAAGTGAGGAGTGAACGCATGCGAGGAGGAACTCTCATTAATATTACAGCGACTCTTCTTTGACTTGATTTCTTTTCTCCGTCGGAGCTTCGCAGGCGGCGCGAATTAAGGTGTGCAAATCACATTTTAGGCTTCAGTGTACAAAGAAGCGCAGAATTGTTTTAACCTTCCCTCCTCCTCTCCTCTCCGCTGCGTATGAATATGGGCGCACATAAATATATGTATATGTACACAGGGCCTTTTATCTGGATGAATTATTTCAGGAGCTGACGTGCGTGCGTGCGCGTGCGTGCTGCAAAGAGCAAAGATTGTGTTCAATAATTTAAAAGTTGATTCATTGTGCGCTGCCGCCACATTGCTGACAAAAAAAGTCAATTGCTACACACTCACCCGGATTGGCATGTTGTGATTTGCTGAGCTCACATCATTTTGCATCAATTTGGAAACTATTTTTGCCGGTGAAATGCTGCCACTTTATCATTTTGTAATTGCGTGTTTCCTCCAGAAAATATCTTATCTTAGGTTCACTGTGGGAACATTTCAACGTACAGTGATACCTCAGATTAAGAACTTAAACTATTCCGAGAAAGTGTGTGTAAGGCGAAAAGTTCGTCTTCCAAACATTTATTTCCCATAAGAAACAATTAAAATGAGATTAATCTGTTCCCAGGTCCCCATAAAGCATCATTATCTACTAAATAAGCCTTAAAACAACACAAAATATATATAAAATATTTTCCGTATGAGTAGTAGTAGTAGTAGTAGTAGTAGTAGTTGCCTCTTGATGATATCCGAGTGAAGTTGCCGTGCTTTTTCGGCGATAATACCCTCACTCACACTGTACTGTGTGCTAGGATGAAAGGAAAAGTGTATAAAACAGTGGTGAGACCAGCCATGATGTTTGGACAGGAGACAGTGCCACTGTAGAAAAGACAGGAAGCAGAGCTGGAGGTAGCAGAGCTGAAGATGTTGAGGTTTTCTTTGGGAGTGACCAGGTTGGATAGGATCAGGAATGAGTACATTAGAGGGACAACTCGTATTAGAGGCTTTGGAGAAAAAGTCAGAGAGGCCAGACTGAGATGGTTTGGACATGTCCAGAGGAGAGAGAGTGACGATATCGGGAGAAGGATGCTGAGCCTTGAACTGCCAGGCAGGAGACCGAGAGGAAGACCGAAGAGGAGGTTTATGGATGTCGTCAAAGAGGACATGAAGGTAGCTGGTGTGAGAGAAGAGGATACACAAAACCGGGTTAGATGGAGGACATTGATTCGCTGTGGCGACCCCTGAAGGCAAAAGCCGAAAGGAAAAGAAGAAGAAGACACTGTACCCCGCGAGCTGCTTTTCGTTCATCCAAATCAACGGAAGTTTTTCAACCTCTTCTATTGCCTGAGACCGTTGCTTAGACAACACAGAAACACCCTTAGTCACACGTAGCAAAGGTTGACTTAGGGTTCTGCTCCTGGTGTTGGTGTTTTATGATGAACTCCTTCTTCTGCTCGACAATACATTTTTTGGGGTCCTTTTCGGCTTAACACTAGCCTGTGGTGGGATATTTTTTGTCCCATAATATCAAAAAATACTACACTCGATAACAAACCACATCTGCACTCAAAGAAAGGGGGTGTGGAAAACTAGTCCACCAGCCACCATGGCGCTTGTGTGGTTTGGTTCGTCTGCCGAAAACTAGTTCATCAGGATAGACTATATTCTCGCGAATTTAATGTTCGTAAGGCGACAACTGAGCTAAAGCGTTCGTAAACTAATCAATATGAGATATGCAGCAATTACAATGTGCATAGAATATACGAGTCATTTTAGGAGTAACCTATCATCATCAATCAATCATCATGACCGAAAAGCCAACCTTGACCTGCGTCAAGAGTGACATATTGTAGACAACTAGTATCAAAGTCAAGGCCCGCGGGCCAAATTTGGCCTGCCACATTATTTTTGTTAGCCCACTAAAGCAAATAAAATGTGAAATTCCATGGTCATCTATTGAGCTAGCAAGCGAACGAGCCAGCTCGCAACTGAGGTAACGAGTGACAAGGCGAGCTAGCAACCTCTTTCTATTGTATTCAGCTTGCTGGCTGATCCATTACATCACTCGTGTCAAAGTCACGTCCCGGGGGCTAAATCTGGCCTGCTACATCCTTCTATTGGGCCCGCGAAAGCAAATCAAGCATCTCAAGTTGCATGATGCTTGCTAAAGTCCCAACCAAAATGAAAATTGTCCCATGTAAACAACAATAAGTCATAATTTTTTCATTTAAATTTGAAAACTATTTATTAATTTATTGTGCGCTCTGTATCTAATATGTGGCGGAGATGAAACATTGTAATGGCTTCCCCAAATTCATAATGAGGAAACTGTAACTACAATATAGCCGCCGCAAAAAATAACTTTGACACCCAATTCGTTTTTTTTTTTCAAAATAAAACATTTCATAATCCCAAAATGAATAAAATTGATCCCGAAATGAATAAAACAAAAGTAATCTCTCCGGACTGGTACCAAATGACCTATGGACCGGGACAGCCCGACGTGAAGGATTGCCGCATTAGGTATCAGATATGAACAAAAATGGTGCATCAACACATGTAGAAAGACGGTATACCCATAGTCATTGGCATAGTCATAGTTACCCGCACACAAAAGAAACTGACTGTAGTGTCCTTGAGAGTTTTGAAAGGTGCTTGTAAATGAAAGGTATTATTATTATTATTATTATTATTATTATTATTATTATTATTATTATTATTATTATTATTATTATTATTAATCCTTTATTATAATAATAATAATAATAATAATAATAATAATAATAATAATAATAATAATAATAATAATAATAATAATAATAACAGTCACAGGATAAAATTATCTGTGGGTGAGCAGCGGCAGCCACATGCGCCAGCGTTCATTCAACCCGTAAGTAAATTAAAGAGATAGAAAGCTAATTAGCTATTAGATGGGTAATAGCTAGCTAGCTAGATAAATAGCTAGTTAGATGGCTTTCCAGCTTCACAGATAACAGGAAGTAACTCAAATATATAGAAAGCTAGCCAGATAACTAATTGATAGCAAAAAGATAGCTAGCTAGATAACCATACAGTTATATAGCTAACGGATAGCCACCCAGATAGCTAACCAGTTAGATAGCTATACCATTCTTGGGTGTTATTTTGCAACGACGACAACACTCACGAAGCCGATGTGAGCATTGCAATGTACTCGAATGGCTCGATGGGCATCACAGTAATCCCCCCCACCCCCCTCCCGTCTTGATAGACTAGCGCGTGAGCGCGTAAAGTGTGTTTAAAGGCTTTTTATTTATCGCCGCCTTTAATTTAGTCTTTAGCGGAGAGTGTCTATATCAGCAGCGTGGTCAGTGGCCCTCGCATGAAATATTCATGAAAAATATGCACAATTTATGAATGCTTATTATTGTAAAATTGCTGATCCGCTGCTGGGACGTTGCCACGGGAAAACAATGATGCCTTTTTTTCCCCCACACCCCTTTGCCTTATATGATGATGATGATGATGACGATATGGAGGGAAAAATGTAATGGGGGGTGTGTGTGCATATTTTAATGTTAATGTCATCACGTGGAAGGTTATTATTATGTATGGAAAAAGTGCAACGCTTCAAATGGAAAATAATAAATTTGATGACGATTTTGAAATGACCTGTAGAAACAACGAGAATCATATTATAAAATGACTGTTATATACAGTACGCACCCTGTATGGAGATATGTGTCATCTTGATTGGATTGGATTGATATACCTTTTTTCGTCTCGCAGTGGAGACATTGACATTTCACAGCAGCAAAGTTATGAAAGGAAAAGGAAGGAAAAGAAAGAAGTAGAAAAGGAAAAATACAGGAGCTGCTGGAAAGGCAGCCACTCTCGCGGCGCCATCTCAAAGTAAAAAAAAAACAAAACAAAACACAAAAAATGAATAACAAATAACATGGCATATTCAGCATTTTCTGTGCCCTCTTTGTGACATGAAGCAGTTCTAGATGAAAGAGGAGAGAATCAAAGAGTCCTTTTCAGCAGTGAATCAGTGGATTTTTATTCCCTCTCGTTCCCTCAGATCCTCTTCCTCCCTCCACATCTGTGTGCCCCCCCAGGATCTGAGGGAACGAGAGGGAATATAAATTTGAAGAAGGTCAGATAGGTATGGGGGGCAAGGTTATGGATAGCTTTAAATGTATAAAGAAGAATTTTAAAGTTGATTCTATATTTGACCAGGAGCCAATGGAACTCTTAGGGGACGGGGTGATGTGGTGAAAGGATGAAGTTCTGGTGATGATCCGGGCTGAAGAGTTCTGTCCGAGTTGAATTTTGTGGAGAAGTTTCTGAGGGACACAAAGAAGAAGTGAATTGCAATAGTCAATCCGGGAAATGACAAGACTATGAACGAGGATAGCAGTGGAGTGAGGGGTGAGAGACGGACGAAGACGATTAATATTGCGTAAGTGGAAGTACGCAGATCGGGTTATGTTATTTATATGCGAGTGGAAATATAGTGTGCTGTCAAGGATGACACCTAGGCTTTTGACCTGATGGGAGGGAGAAATGGTCGAATTGTCACTACGGTACACGCTACAAATACGTAAGGTTATAAGATAAACATCTTCTTCTTTTCCTTTCAGCTTTTCCCCTCAGGGGTCGCCACAGCGTATCAATGTCCTCCATCTATCCCAGTTTTGTGCATCCTCTTCTCGCAATCCAGCTACTTTCATGTACTCTCTGACCACATCCATAAACCTCCTCTTCGGTCTTCCTCTCGGTCTCCTGCCTGGCAGTTCAAGGCTCAGCATCCTTCTCCCGATATCGCCACGCTCTTTCCTCTGGACATGTCCAAACCATCTCAGTCTGGCCTCCCTGACTTTCTCTCCAAAGCCTGTAATATGAGTTGTCGCTCTAATGTATTCATTCCCAATCCTATCCAACCTGGTCACTCCCAAAGAAAACCTCAACATCTTCAGCTCTGCTACCTCCAGCTCTGCTTCCTGTCTTTTCTTCAGTGGCACTGTCTCCAGTCCAAACATCATGGCTGGTCTCACCACTGTTTTATACACTTTTCCTTTCATCCTAGCTGAAACCCTTCTATCACACATCACACCTGACGTTTTTCTCCAGCCGCTCCAGCCTGCCTGGACACGCTTCTTCACCTCTTTTCCACACTCTCCATTGTTCTGGACACTTGACCCCAAGTACTTAATATCCTCCACCTTCTTTATCTCTTCTCCCTGTAGCATTTCTCTTGCACTTGGATCCCTCTCATTCACACACATATTCCGTCTTGCTGCGACTGATCTTCATTCCTCTCCTTTCCAGGGCATATCTCCACATCTCTAGTTTCTCCGCCACCTGTTCCCTGTTCTCGCTACAGATCACAATGTCATCTGCAAACATCATGGTCCAAGGAGATTTTTGTCTAACATCGTCTGTCAACCTGTCCATCACCATAGCAAACAAGAAGGGGCTCAGAGCTAATCCCCGGTGGAGTCCCACCTCCACCTTGAATTCCTTAGTCATACCGACAGCACACCTCACAACTGTCTTACAGTCATGATACATGTCTTGCACCGCTCTGACATACTTTTCCGTGACTCCAGACTTCCTCATGCAATGCTACAGCTCTTCTCTGGTCACCCTGTCATACGCTTCCTCCAGATCTACAAAGACACAATACAATTCCTTCTGACCTTCTCTATACTTCTCCATCAGCATTCTTAAAGCAAACACTGCATCTGTCGTACTCTTTTTTTGGCATGAAGCCATACTGCTGCTCACAAATGTTCACTTCTGTTCTTAGTCTTGCTTCAACTACTCTTTCCCAGAGTTTCATTGTGTGGCTCATCAACTTTATTCCTCTGTAGTTAGTACAACTCTGCAGATCTCCTTTTTTCTTAAAAATGGGCACGAGTACACTTTGTCTCCATTTTTCAGGCATCTGTTCACCATCTAAGATCTTGTCAGGAACATCACCGCCACCTCTCCAAGACACTTCCATACCTCGATTGGTAAGTCATAAGGCCCAAGTGCCTTTCCCCACTTCATCCTCTTCAGCACCCTCCTCACTTCATCCTTGCTAATGTTTGCTACGTCTTGGTCCACAACAGTCACGTCTTCTACTCTTTGTTCCTTCTAATTTTCCTCATTCATCAATTCTTCCAAGTACTCTTTCCATCTTGCCATCACACTACTGGCACCTGTTAATACATTACCATCTCTATCCTTAATCACCCGAACCTGCTGCAGGCCCTTACCATCTTTGTCTCTCTGTCGCGCCAGCCTGTAAAGATCAGTCTCACCTTCCTTGCTGTCCAGCCGAGCATACAAGTCATCATAGGCCTCTTGTTTGGCCTTTGCCACCTTTACTTTAACCGTGCGCTGCATCTCCTTGTACTGCTGTCTACTCTCGTCTGTCCTCTCAGTGTCCCACTTCTTCTTTGCTAACCTCTTTCTCTGTATACACTCTGCACCACCCCATTCCACCACCAAGTCTCCTATCTACCTTTCTTCCACTCGATACACCAAGTACTTTCCGACCTGTGTCTCTGATTATGTTCACTGTAGTTTGCCAGTCATCTGGAAGGACCTCTTGCCCACCCAGTGCTTGTCTTACCTCCTTCCTAAAAAAAACTTAGACTAAATTTAGACAAATACAAATTAGTAGAAAATAAGTAACATTGGATGTTTAAGAATGTGCAAATAAAATAATTCTATCTGTTACGGTTTCCTCTTGGGGACTGTTATGAATTAGGGGAAGCCATTTTAATGTTTCATCCCCTCCACTTATTACATACAGAGTGTACCAAAAACCTAATGAATGACTACTTTTCAAATTTGTTTTCAAGAATAATGACTGTTATTGTGGTTGCAATGGGACCACTTGAAAATTTAGTTCGCGTTTTAGCAAGCATCATGGAGTTTCACAAATTTGATTTGCTTTCGCGGGGCAAATAAAATGACGCAGTGGGCTAGATTTGGCCCCAGGGCCTCGACTTTGACAACTGTGCTTTAAAATGATTAGCTTCACATTACCAGCCGTATTTATGGTTGCGGATTAGCCCAATTCCTGAGGAGCTCACTGTGTTATTTTAGTCTATATTTTTTGCATGGTAGCATAACACTGAAAGGAATGAAAAACATTTTCATAAAATGTTTAATGACTCTCTAATATCCTTGTTGTCGTTAGCAGTGCTTCTAAACTGGCAATCAGATATTAATGAAAAAATATGGTTGTCACTCCGCGAACTGCAACATCAGAGACGATGTAAACACTCGTTCATTGTTTACCCCTAAGTTATTTTCTATCCGATTTATGTAATAATCCATGTGAAAATTCATATATATATACGAGGATAGCAGTGGTGTGAGGGGTGAGAGACGGACGAAGACGAGTGATATTGCGTACTATATATATATATATATATATATATATACATGGGGAGGAAACAATGGATTATTACATAAATTGGATAGAAAATAATTTAGGGGTAAACAATGAATAAAACATTAAACATTAAATAGACAGGCAGACAGAGAGAGAGTGAGAGAAAACACACACACACACAAAAGGGAGATGGCAGTTTTAAACCAAAAAACAAAAGTGAAAAATAAAAGAAAAAACATCACAAAAGGTTAGAAAATGGATAGAAAACAGTGAAAGTGTAGACTGGAAGGTTAAAATATCGCATCAATAATAACCCGCACAAGTCATTTGTACACTTGATGCAAAAAGCTATCAACCCAGTTAAACAGATCAAGTCAAGTCAGCTTTATTGTCAAATATGCTAATATGCATGACATCCAGCACAGATGAAATCACAATTGATGAAGAACTAGATACAATTATAACAGAGAAAGCACCTTCAAGGGATCATTCCTCAAGATGGTGAAAGAAGGTTTAATGCTGAGGAAACCGGACACTCCATTCCATCAAGCCATTATCAACCATCACAAAGGTAAATACAATGACTTTATTGTACAGTACAGTTTATTTCTTTAATTATAATACCATCACACATTTATTATACTTAAAATAAGGTATATTTGGTGTAGTTTTAAGGATTAGAAAATTATAAAGTAGAAAATTATGTTTTACGTGGACCTGGGAACGCATTATTCTCATTTTAATGGTTTCCTATGGGAAATAAATTTTTGAGATACACACTTTTCGCCTAACACACTGTCTGGGAACGAAATTAAGTTCGTAAGCCAAGGTCCCACTGTATCGATATACAAATAGAAATATAGATAGAC
Organism: Hippocampus bargibanti; assembly: GCF_051943395.1. NCBI lineage: Eukaryota > Metazoa > Chordata > Actinopteri > Syngnathiformes > Syngnathidae > Hippocampus > Hippocampus bargibanti. The sequence continues at coordinate 5,893,106 of NC_142736.1, read as the reverse complement.
AGATATATAATTTCCTTTTGGAGTTGTTTTTCATCCTTATTTTTACTGATAGAATGAAAATGATTTTAATTTTTTTGAATAATGATGATGATTTTGTCTGTCAAATGAGCACTTAACATTTTAATCTTAGAACTCGAACACGCAAGCGTATTATTATGCATGGAAAAAGAGCTTCAAATGGGAGACAGTGTCAAATTGGAGGGAGTTGCTGAAATGACCTGTAGAAATGGATCTAAATCCCTACTAGGGTAGTTATAGATGAATAAGGATCAATGCATATTGATATTTATACGCGTTTCAGCTTTTGGTGTTTATGGGATGGAACTAATGGTGCCGGCACTGCAATATTTCACTTTCTCCTTCCATCGGGCGGGCGTGCGCTGAGATGGGTCGCTGATGGGATCGGGGGTCAAGGGTTAAGAGCTGGTTATTTTTAAGAAGGACACGAACGGGGTGTGGACAATGATTGCCTGGCCGAGCGGCGTAATTAGCAATTAGCCGCTAAATACGGCGTTGGGCGCCAGGGCCATTGAGCCGCTAATGCTCATCATTTAGGCTGCGATGGAGGGAGAAGATGAAGATAGCTTCGTGTCACATTGTTTCTCTATAAAACACACCCTCGCATGCGCTTTTTCTTACACACCGCAACTTTCTTCTTCCTCCCTTCGAGTATACGCAAGAACCATCGGGGAGGGAAGGTTTCTACCCAAACAGTCAGTTCGGACCAGATAAGCAAAAAATGAAGCGGCCAAGAGCGCAAATGTTTCGTCTGCGTCGTGACTTTCTGACGTGAAGCGATTGGAAATCGCTCTGACAGGGCCTGAGTGCTCACAAGATATTTGCCAAATGAAACCGCCGCGCTTGTGTCTCATCAAAACGTCCCAAAATTGTATGTGTGTGTGTGTGTGTTCTCACTTGTTAGACCCAGTGGGGACTTAAACCTGACTGTATCCAGAACGGTAGGGACCTCATATTAGGCCCCCACGGGTATATTAAAGACGTTTCATGATATTTCCTAGTGTCCTCACCGGGACACGTGTGTGTGTGTGTGTGTGTGTGTGTGTGTGTTCTAGTTATTCCCACCCAGTTGGGGACTGAAAGCTGACTGCACGCAGACTGGTGGGTACCTCATTTTAGGTCCTCACGGTAAAATTGCTCTTACAGACTTCAAGCCAAGTTTCAAAGACATTTCATGACATTTCTTAGAGAAAGAACATAGATGGTTTGAAAGGGGAGTAAAAGAAGCGATTTTCATAAAACAACTAAATCCTTCATTAAACCAATATGGTGGGGTGAGGTTCAATTTGGATCGTTCATACAATAGCCTGCTTAGGCAACATAGGATTAGTAATACTGATGAGGTGATACCTGTGGAAGTGGGGCAATCAGGCCAGTTGTTGGTCAGAACAATAGGAACAATCAGTGGAGCTGCAGGGAGTAGTCCTCTGCTCCCCCCAACCTGAGAGCAGGGACCTACTATAGCAGAGTCCGGCACCGTCATGTCTGGACAGTAGGGATATACATATAGGGCCTAAACTACCAGTAAGACTTTAGTTTGCTGACGAAGTTTCTTGGATAAGAAGCGAAACGTCCGACACCTTCAAATTTGTACAGATGATGGCTGAAGAAACCTTTTCATCGATGGACCACTCCTGTACGACTGAGAGCTTACACAGACGTTTCCTAAAGTGTCCTCACGGGAACATGTTTGTGTTGTGTGTGTGTGTGTGTGTGTGTGTGTGTGTGTGTGTGTGTGTGTGTGTGTGCGTGCGTGTTCTAGTTTTTTCTACCCAGTGGGGACTTAAAGCAGACTGCACGCATATCAGTGGTTACCTCATTTTAGGTCCCCACTAGCAAATTGCTCTTAGAGACTTCAAACCATGTTTTAAAGACGTTTCATGTCATTTCCTAACTGTGTGTGTTTGTGTGTATGTGTGTGTGTTTTCAGTGTGCTTGTGTGCTGGCTACTTTTGGCAGTCATAGTTCCATCTACGTTTAGCCATCCACCTTCCGATGGGCTTTATCCTCAAAAGGGTGTCGTGGGGCGGGGGGTGCTGGAGTCCATCAGCTACTTTCGGGTAATACGTGGGGGGCACCCTTAACCGGTCGTCAGAGAAGAAAAACCATCATCATTCACACTCCCACTCAGGAACAATTTGGAGTGTTCAATGAGGCGAGGTCGCTAACCACTGGACCACCATGCTGATAGGGTAGCGGCCGGGGGGTAATTTAGCTTTTACGCCCCCCCCCCCCGCCGGCAAGTAGAAAACATTTAGGGGGACCCTAACCCCACCACGCCAGGAGTCAAGTATCATTTGTCTTCATAATTGCGATCTAGGTTTCTGCTTAAAGGACAACCGACATCTCCGGACAAGTTGTGTCCATAATTTGTAAAATGTCTTCAAATGATCCACTGAGCGTATTTTACAAAGATTCCACCGCATATAGATATATTTTATGTTTTAAGACTCGTGCTGAATATTCCGGAAGTCTTGTTTTTGAGTTGGTGACGAGTCCGTACGTGACGTCACTGAAGGAACGCCCCTGACCGAAAAAAAAAGGACACATTGTAGCATTCCTTCCATCACGTCAATGCTTGTTTGGTCTGAAAACCTCATGTTGCATCAGAAAGAGCCAGAAGAGGGCGTCCAAGCTCCATGTAAGGAATTTATCAGCCTGTGGAAACGGGCTGATGCATTCCTCACAGGAGCTCGGTGGCCATTTTCTGCCTCTTTTTGGGTGAGACATTTCCCCCCAATGTTGCCTCAAAATGGCACAGAATAAATTCTTTAATCGGTTGCAAACATGTATGCTTTCCTCTTCAGAACTATTTGAATCATATTCATAACTGGATGTGTAACAAGAAAGCATATTCTCTGAATCTAAAGCCATTGTTTTGATTCTCAAGCAAGGCAAGACGTCTTGGCGTGACGTCACGAACTGGGGGCGGGACTTTCTGAAAATGCCCAATTCGCAGCTCAATTTTTTGCAGATTTTAGACACTTTAAGTCATTTTCATTGGTGTTTTGCATTTGAATACAAATGTCATACTGCGTGTTTTGGGTATTTTAGATGCTATAAAACGTTTTTCTGATGTCAGTTAGGAACAAAAAAGTGACGTCGGTTGTCCTTTAACGTTGTATTCTTAAAGGTGAAATGAAAACAATATTGAACAAACCCCCCAGTCCCACCCCAACACCAAACAAATCCCACCTTCCCCGCACGCACCCCTGAAAAAGCAGCAGATCATTGCACACCCGAGCGTTTGTTTGCAAAGTCATGTCGGTGGCGTCAGCTTGAAAAGGATTAGCCCAGCGCCTTCCTAGCGGGAATACTTTGCCTTGCGCAAATCCCGCCAAGCCCGAGAGAGTCGTCTTGTAATGTTACTGATAGCTGGGGGGACTGGGGGGGGTATCTTTGGCCCGCCATCCGCCCTACTCCGCCTTTGGTGCACCCCCTTTCCGTGCGTCGGGATGCCAGCGTCATTTGAAGGATTTCACTCTCCTTCCTGTCATCTCTCACCAAAGCACTTCTCCGTATAAGCGCGCGCACGTGTGTGTGTGTGTGTGTGTGTGTGTGTGTGTGTGTGTGTGTGTGTGTGTGTGTGTGTGTGTGTTTGTGTATGTATATGTGTGTGCGCGTGCGTGTGTGTGTCTTTGTGTGTGTGTGCAGTGGGAAATGTGTTTGTGTGTGTGTGTGTGCGTGTGTCTGTGTGTGTGTGTACAGTGGGAAATGTGTGTGGGTGTGTGTGTTTGTGAATGTGAGCGCGCGTGGGTGTGTGTGTCTGTGTGTGTGTCTATTTATGTGTGTGTGTGTATGTGTGTACATGTGTGTGTTTGTTTGTGTCTGTGTGTGTCCAGTGGGAATGTGTGTGGGTGTGTGTTTGTGAATGTGAGCATGCGTGTGTGTGTGTGTGTGTGTGTGTCTGTGTGTGTTTGCGTGTGTCTGTATGTGTACAGTGGGAAATGTGTATGGATGTGTGTGTGTGTGTCTGTGTGTGTGTGTGTGTGTGTGTGTGTGTGTGTGTGTGTGCGTCTGTGTGTGTCTGTGTGTCTGTGTGTGTTTGCGTGTGTCTGTATGTGTACAGTGGGAAATGTGTATGGATGTGTGTGCGTGTGCATGTGCTTGTCTGTGTGTGTGTGTGTGTGTGCGTGTGTGTGTGAACATGCAAATGCGTCCGTGTGTGTGGATGTGTGCAGGATTTGTGTTACTTTGGAATCGTGACTACAACTGAAAGATTTTGATGTTATAAAGAACAGGTGTCAAAGTCAAGGCCCGCGGGCCAAATCCGGCCCGCCACATCATTTTTTTCGGCTCACGAAAGCAAATCAAAACTAAAATCTGAGCCAAAATTTCATATTTTTGGATGTCAACCACAATAAAAGTCATTATTCTTGACCTCAGATTTGAAAACGAGTTAGTCATTAATTTGCTGTGTGCTCTATATGTAATATTTGAAGGGAATTAAACATTCTAATGGGTTCCCCAAATTCATAACGGCCCTCGAGAGGAAACCATAACTACAATGTGGCCCGCGGCAAAAAATGACTTTGACACCCCTGCTATAAAGTAATCAATTATGAACAATATAGCAAAGAAGCAATGTTGACCAGAAAGATTCAGTGCAAAACGTCAACAAAATGGCCGTGACGAAACAAGAGCGCCAACACACAAAAGCTAAAACCACCGCCACAACTTCTCCTCGGTTAGCCTGCGGCTGGCGATTGGACGCCGTGCCAGGATTTTTCAAGCCTTTCTCCTTTCCTTTGCCTGTCATCCATCGCCAAAGCACTTTTTAGCCACCGCCACAGCAGCATAGAAGTTCGTTTTGGTGGCCATTTGCTGCTCCCGCTTGCCCTTTTTGTTGTCTTTGTACGCCGACACAACCTGCTGCCTCCATTCTCCCGCCGCAGCACTTTTTAGGATTATTTATGTATTTATTTCTATTTTTTTTTTTTGCCGCCTCCCTGATTTCACATGGGACGCGTCATCACTTTGGTTGTCGAGGGCATTGAATAGTTCATGACGCCCCCCTTTTCCCCTCCCCCCCCCCCCGCTACTTTGAGTGATATTTTTACATGTGCGTAATGCCTTTAACGCCACGCGCCGTCGCCTCTCTTGGGACAGGAGCACGACGCTGCGCGGCGTCTTTGCCGTTTTCAAGGCGCCCGACGCCGGGATGCTTTGCCTGATGTCTCATGTGTTTTTTTTTCTTTTTTTTTTCCCGTGTCTTTTATTGCACCGGGGCGTCTCTCGTGCAGCGTGAGTTCCGCTTTTCATGGAACAACCAGCGCTAAAGAACTTTTAGTCACTTTCAACAGTCTCGATTCAGGCACTTAAAAAACTGGTGACAAGGAATGAGATCAGAATCATCTTTATTGGCCAAATATGTAGAACACACAAGGAGTTTGTTTCCGGAAGAACACACTGCACTAGTACAGTGATACCTCAGGTTTCGAAGTTAATTGATTCCCAGAAAGTGTGTGTAAAGTGAAAAGTTTGTCTGTCAAACATTTATTTCCCATAAGAAATCATTAAAATGAGAATAATCCGTCCCGGGTCCCCATAAAAAATAATTTTCTACTAAATATTTTTTCAAAATAAAACACAATCAAATTCCAAAATGAATAATAGGTTCCCAGAAAGTGTGTGTAAGGAGAAAAGTGTGTTTTCCAAACATTAATTTCCCTAAGGAAACCATTAAAATTGAGAATAATCCGCTTCCAAGTCCCCATAAAACATAATTTTCTACTGAATAAGCCTTAAACACTACACAAAATATACCTTATTTCATGTATAATAAATGTGCTATTGCATTGTAATTAATGAAAGAGACTGTACTGTATAATTGTCGTTTTATTGACCTTTGTAGTGGCTGTTGATGTACTTGCCCCTTGATGATATCCAATTGAAGTTGCCCTGCTTTTTCGGCGATAATACCCCCGCTCACACTGTCCCCTGCTAGCTGCTTTTAGTTAATCCAAATCAACAGAAGTTTTTCAACCTCTCAATAACAAACCACGTTGTTATTGCACTCAAAGAAAGGGGGTGACGAAAATGAGTCCGCCAGCCATTGTGGCGCTGTGTGGTTTGGTTCATCCGCCGAAAACTAGTTCATATGCCTAGATGATATTGTCACGAATTTAATGTAGTTCGTGAGTTAAATCGTTCGTAAGCTGAGGTATCACTAGTATCATCATTAAAGAAATTGCAAAAAGGCACAAAACAGTTCTATTTGGGTTCGTGTTTCGAGAGTAAATGGCGACGCGGGAAGAAGCTGTTTAAATGTCTGCTGGATTTGGTGCGTATGGATCCGTAGCGCCTCCGTGGGGGGGGGGGGGGGGGGCTGGAAAAGGTGGTGGGCAGGGTGCGGAGGTTCCAGTTGGATTTTCCATGTTTTGATTCTTGCAGTGTGGAAGTACTCCAGAGTGGCTAGAGTTTGTTGATTACGTTGTCACCGTGATTCACATTAAATGTGGTCCAGCTCGGTTTTTTCTCACATTGTTTATTTTATGTAGTTATTTTTTTGCATGATAATTTAGATGAATTTGAGAAAGATTTATAAGGCCTACGATGCTGAAGAAAAAGACATATTTACATTGAGAGAGATTTATGAAATACATTACACTGCCAGGTTGATGCGAGCATGATGAGTTTCTAATTAATTCATAAGTAATTTATTTTTGTTTGTGCGTGCGTGTTTGTTTTTTTGTATTTTGCCATGCCAGGGCTAAAACCTTTTCAATGGGTTCTTTTGAGTTATTTTTAGCTAATTATTCAAATATCGTTCAATAACATTCAATGGCCGAATTATTGTGCACATAAACATTCATTTAAAAACCATTGCTTTTGTCTGAAAGTATCACATAAATACAAATATACATTTAAATGAAAGTGATTTTTTGGGGGATCGGTTAATTTTATGTCTGAATGTCTGATGATACATTTATTTGTCTCTTAATTAAAACAAAAATGTAAGAGATATAAATGTAAAACAAAGCTACCCAAATGGAAATTTAGGTAAGGTTAAACATGGTTCGATAATTGTATGGAAAGTAGAATTTTAACTTCAGCGTATTTATTACTTAAAATCATGATAATTGTGTTGTTTGTGAGTGCAATTATGTTTTAGTGATATTTGTCAGCTTTTGTTGCACACTGTAATTTAACTTTCCTAGAGTTTGCACAAAACCCGGATAGATGGAGGACATTGATTCGCTGTGGCGACCCCTGAGAGGAAAAGCCGAAAGGAAAAGAAGAAGAACACCTTAAAAAAATTGAGATTGAGAGCGGGAGTGAGAGAGGGAGAGTGAGAGAGAGTGTGAGAGAGAGAGTGAGAGACAGAGTGAGAGAGAGTGAGAGAGAGGTAACATTTGACTTACGACCGAGTTCCGTTCCGACCATGCGGTCGTAACTCGAAATCCATTCAAAATTTTGAATAGAGCCTGGGAGGCTAAATGACTCACAAACTCCCCCCCCCCCCTCTGGTGCCATCGCACGGTCGATTGCTGTGCAAGACTGAGATGCTGGCTGGCCAAAATTGTCATACGCGTTGCTAGCGCATTGCGGTGCCAGGCGTAGAATTAAAATGTTTAAAATGGGGTCTGGAGGTCGTGGTCGTAAGTATGGGTGGTCGTATGTCGAGCTGGTCGTAAGTCAGATGCTACCTGTATACATCTATATATCTATATATCTATACAGTAAAGTCTCGTTATATCGATATCGGATATATCGATAGTCCCGGTTATATCGATACTATTTCTATGCACGCACGGAGAAAATTACATGCAAACAGGGTCGGATATATCGATAGTCCCGGTTATATCGATATTTTTTCGGACTCCCTTGAATATCGATATAACGAGACTTTACTGTATATCTATATATCTATATCTATATATCTATATATCTATATATCTATATATCTATATATCTGTATATCTATATATCTATATATCTATATATCTATATATCTATATATCTATATATCTATATATTTATATACCTATAAACTAAAAATATCCACTAAATGATCCTAATGTAGCCACAAAACTAGATAGCTGGCATTGGCTGAATTATTATATGTTTCGGTGCCGATCCCGATAAAGATGCAAATGTCTTCATTTTCGGTGAATAATGCATTTTCGGTGAATAATGTGTTTGCGTGAAAAACGCACACACACACACAGTCAACACCTACGTAAAACTAAAATAAAGTCAAAATACTCACCCTGTGAACACCGGGTGCGTCCCTTTATATTTTTCAAGCTAGCCATTAGCCGCTGTGTGCTATCAATGCTCGCAACTTCTTTTGGAAATGAAGTTAACAACATTGAAGTGACACACATGCAGACATACACACACACACACAGACACACAGTCGCACACTCGACAGACACACAGTCGCACACTCGACAAGAGTCCAGAAGATGGAGGCCGTCTGGTTTGGAGCTCTCCAAGAGCTTCGCGGGGAGCCTGCAAACTGCTCAGAGATGACATTTGTGCTCGCACGAGCTGCTAACGTCAAACCGGCAGACAGACAGGCAGGAAGACAGGTGAAATTGCCTATTCGTTGAAGGCCTCACCCCCAATAAAAAGACATCATCCCATTGAACCGTTCCTGACGAAGATGTACATTAAAGACGGCAGGGCAGACTGTACACGTGCGCGAACACGTGCGCGCGCACGTGTGCTAGTTAATGATGTGAGGTTGTTGTTAAATCACACGCGCTGATTGCTTTTATGTTCCAGCACGCTGACTTTTATATATGATTATTTTCTCTTTTTTTCACCTGGGCTGCAGCAGCAGTCGTTGTGGAAACATTACAGCAATATTTGCGTCTGAATATTAAAACATCGAAGTGGATCAAGAGAAGAAGGATCCTCCATTGAGGTCAAGAGCAAATCAAATTTACCCCAAATTTGATATAAGTTGAGATGTCAATCAAAATCCTCGGACAGACGGCCGAGTCGGCGTGCGGTGTTGTGTCTGCGCGTTTAAGCCATCTGACGTCAAAGACGCTCTATCAACCTTGCCGATGGGACTCATGCGTTAAATTCATTTTTCAACGTGATCACAATTTTGCATTTATTGAAGCATTTGGCGGTGAATGCTGTTGTTATAGCGCTATATCAATCAAGATGTACAGTGATACCTCATCTTATGAACTTAATTGGTTCCCAGAAAGTGTGTGTAAGGCGAAATGTTCATCTTCCAAGCATTTATTTCCCATAAGAAACCATTAAAATGAGAATATTCCATTCCCAGGTCCCCATAAAACATAATTTTCTACTAAATAACCCTTAAAACTACACAAAATATACATATTATGTATAATAAACGTGCTATTGTATTGTAATTAAAGAAACAAACCATACTGCATAATAAAGTCGTTTCATTGGCCTTTGTGATGGTCGTTGATGTAGTTGCCTCTTGATGATATCCGAGTGAAGTTGCGTGCTTTCTCGGCGATAATACTCTCATACATTGTCCCCTACTAGCTGCTTTTCGTTAATCCAAATGCACAGAAGTTTTTCAACCTCTTCTATTGCCTGAGATCGTTGCTTAGACAATACAATAACACCCTTAGCCACACGTAGCAATGGTCGACTTCATTGGAATTGACATACAGTGATACCTCAGCTTACCGCTACCGATCCATGCGCACCAAATCCAGCAGACATTTAAACAGCTTCTTCCCCCAAGCCATTAACTCTTTGAACTCTTTCAACAGTAGCACAAGTAGAACTGTGTGGAACTAGTGCCACTTAGCAATTTTTTGATGATGATACTAGTGCAGCGTGTTCTACCGGAAACAAATTTCTTGTGTGTTCTACATACTTGGCAATAAAGATGATTCTGATTCTGATTCTGATGAACTTAATTATTTCCCAGAAAGTGTATGTAAGGTGAAAGGTTCGTCTTCCAAACATTTATTTCCCATTAAAAAAAAAACCTTTAAATGAGAATTATGCGTTCCCAGGTCCCCATAAAACATAACTTTCGACTAAATAAACCTTAAAATGACACAAAATATACCTCATTTTTATGTATAATAAATGTGCTATTGTATTGTAATTAAAGAAATAAACTATACAGTACAATAAAGTCGTTTCGTTGTATTAAATTCATCCTGTCTACTTGATATCTAATTTAAAACAGATTCTACTTCCACAGAGTCTACAGAGTCTACTACTACAGAACCTACTAGGCCGAAACATGTCAGGTATTTGAAACACCTACAATACACTGGCTGTAAGTAAAGAATCTGATCTGTAATAAAGTCGTTTTATTTAACTTTGTGATAGTCATTGTCAATGGACGGTAGCAATGGTCGACTTAGCATACTGGTACTGGGACGCTAAGTCACACAAACACACACCTCGTTCATGTTTCTCGATGATCTCCTTCTTCTGCTCGACCGTCATTTTCTTTAGCAAACCACGTCTGCACTCAAAGGGGGTGTGGAAAACTAGTCCGCCAACCACCGTAGCGCTGTTCGACCTTGTGAGTTTTGTGTTCACCCGCCGAAAACTAGACCGCCAACCACCGTGGAGTTATGTGGTTTGGTTCGTCCGCGGAAAACTAGTTCGTCAGTCAGTACTATATTCTCTCCAATTTAATGTACGTGAGGCGAAAATTTCGTGAGCTAAAGCCTTTGTAAGCTAAGGTATCACTGTATTACACCGATTAGTCGTTGTTGAAACATGCTAATAACTCGTCACGTACGAAACGTATCAACATGAAGAATGGTCGCCAAGCAGTCAAATGTTCACGACAAAGCGTCATCGTGAAAAATCGGAAAAGACCCGTAAGAATCATGGCCGCATACTCACCGCAATCGAGCCGTCTTGCACCTGTCACGTTTCATACGAGCCTGACTAGCCTTCGACTTGCTATGTTGGTAATCCCGCAACGATCGTCCAATCGCGGTAACAAAACAACAAAACAATGAAAATTTCCCTTGACTGGCATACGTCATATAACGCGAAGTCATCACCTCGTCTTCTCCGGTCATTCCTATGCTAGGCATGACCCGTTCCGCTCCGAGCTACGTGCTAGTCACCCGCTAGCTTAGCTTGAATGCAAATGTCAAAACAACAACAAGAAAGGGAGAGAAACGTCAATCCAAATGCAAAGTTGCACCCTTGCACAAAAGCTCATTTATTTTACGAGTTGAGCGTGTTTTTCTTTGAATATTTATCACACGCCGCCGTTTGATGATGCGCGTCGACGCCACGCCTGAAAGACGTTGGACAGGATAAAAATATCCAGAGTGCGCAAATTACCTGGGGGAGTCACGACGAGCCGAAAATTCCCCTTTTTCACGCCGTGTTATTAAAACATTTCACGTCCAGATGTGGGACACGCTCGGGCGGGAAAAGCGGCGGCTCGCCACAGAGCGACTTAGCAGCAGAAACAACCAAGTGACGCTTGCCTGGGGAAGTAAGCAAAAACGTCCGAAAAGAATTTGGCCGCGCCGATGTGTTTACTTCTCCGACTCCGCTTGTTTAAAGCTCGGCAAAAAGGAGGCCCGGTTTGCTCCAGTCGCTACTTTTCATTTCTCACCGGAGCCCAAATTGTTTCTCAATCAGCAAGAACCATTTTTTACGCTGTTTGCGGGTCCCCAAGGCCAAACAAAAGGAATGGGAATGGCTTCCATCCAACCTTGGCAATTCAACTGATTTTCTCACATCTGTCAACCGACCTCCGACCTGAACCGAGACCTCAAACTTGACTTTCGTCCCAATCCAAATCGACTACGCTTCTGGTGTGTTGTTTTAATGAAAAACCTGAAAACTTTCAGGTACAGTGATACCTCCGCATACGAACGATTTAGTTCACAAACTTTTCACGTTGCGAACATTAAATTCGTGAGCATGTAGTCTCGGCTAATGAACTTGTTTTCGGCGGACGAACCAAACCACATGGCCGAACAGCGCCACGGTGGATGGCGGACTAGTTTTCCTCACCCCTTCACTTTGAGTGCAGATGTGGTTTGTTATCGAGTAGAATACTTTTACTATTATGGGAACGAAAAAGACCCCACCAGAGGCTAGTGTTAAGCCGAAGAAGACACAAAAGAAAATGACGGTCGAGCAGAAGAATGAGATACAGTAAAGTCTCGTTATATCGATACTCAAGGGAGTCCGAAAAAATATCGATATAACCGGGACTATCGATATATCCGACCCTGTTTGCATGTAATTTTCTCCGTGCGTGCATAGAAAGAGTATCGATATAACCGGGACTATCGATATATCCGATATCGATATAACGAGACTTTACTGTAATTGAAAAACACCAACGAGGTGTGCGTTTGTGTGACTTAGCGTCCCACTACGAGTACGCTAAGTCGACCATTGCAACCATCTTTAAGAACAAGGAAGATATTAAGGGAGTTTCTGTGTTGTCTAAGCAAGGGTCTCAGGCAATAGAAGAGGTTGAAAAACTTCTGTTCATTTTGAATAAGGAAAAGCAGCTAGCAGGGGACAGTGCGCAGTGTGAGTGAGGGTATTATCGCTGAGAAAGCACGGCAACTTCACTCTGATATCATCAAGAGGCAACCTGCAAGTTCGTCATCCATTGACAACTACTATCACAAAGGTCAATAAAATGACTTTATTATAGAGTATAGTTTATTTCTTTAATTACAATACACTAGTAAATGTATTATACATAAAATAAGGTGTATCTTGTGTAGTTTTAAGGCTTATTTAGTAGAAAATTATGTTTTATGGGGACCTGTGTACGGATTATTCTCATTTTAATAGTTTCTTATGGGAAATAAATGTTTGGAAGACAAACTTTTCACCTTACACACACTTTCTGGGAACCAATTAAGTTTGCGAGCTGATGTATCACTGTATTACCAAATATTTCGGTGTATAAGGCTTGATATTTTTCAAAAGATGACGCTGAACCTTATACGCCGGTTGGTGTGCGTTATATGTGAAGTCACAACAGGTCTCGCAATGACCGTCAGCTGACAGCGACTTGATTTCACTGCCTTTCACCAATTTATTGGGCAGTTGAAAATACAACGTAGGGCGCCATTCCCAAATTTGTTTGGGTTTTGTTTTTTCCTGCTTGGGTGCCGATAAAGCGCCGGCCATGGTGTCTGGCAATTTTTTTTCTTTTTAACAAGGGGGCAGCGTTTCCCTTTTTTCCAAGTTAGTGCTTTGTTCCAACTCCAGCTGTTGTTAAAGGTGCTATATAAACAAATATATATGTATTGCATTTATTGTATTTTATACAGCTGCCCCCATTCCAAGCTCAGATAACTCCACACTCATATAATTTAGGAAATAACTATTTTTTTTTCCAGATAAAAGACGAGAGTCTATGGTTTCTTATGGAGCATTTAATATTTAAATATTCCAAAAACTCAAAATTCTGTGGGTCCTGGAATTCGAGTGACAATGACAAAAACCCTGGCATTGGAGTGGACACATTTTTGCACATCGTTTGGTCATTGTTTGTTTCACGGTGTCAGTTTTGTTTTCTCTTGTCAGGTTTGCTATGATTCCAGTCAAGATTTACTCATTGTTTTGTTTGTTATTTTGGACCTTTTTGTTCTGATAACGTTGCTGTTAGTTACTGCCAACTTTATTGCATACAATTTGTCAAATAGACTCTGGACACATTTTGGCACATCGTCTGGCAGTGAATGAGTTAATGAGTGGCAAAAAAACAACATAAATGCATTTGAAAATGAATGTATCTATGTTCAGATGAACACACTCGGCGTAAAGGGGTTCAGAATAGCCTTACCGTACGAGTTTTTCTTTGGGTCATTGAAGGGTCAACGTTTATTTTTCCATTTTTTAAATGTATTTTTGTTAAAGAAACCATACGCCGGGCGTGTCTGAAAAGAAAAGCATGCGATAATCCAAACAGCGCTTGCTAACTGCACTGCAATCAAAGCTAAAAGGCAGCTAGCTCACTTTAATATTTGTCGGGGGGGGGGGGGGCGATGTTTGGACGATGAAAAAGGTTGAAAGCGCGCAGCCATTATCGCTCTTCCACGCCGCTCCTTGTTTATTATTGCAAAGAGTTAGCATGATAGCATGTTAACAAGCGTCTTTCGCTTTGCCTACCAATACATTCCTGCGCTCATATTGCGGCTTATGTTTTTAGCATCCACGATTGTTTTTACTGGAGGGCAAATCAAATAATTCTTTAATTCCCCTCTTAGGTGGAATTTGTATGTATGTGTGCGTGTGTGTGTCTGTGTGTGTGTCTGTGTATCTGCGTGCGTGTGTGTGTGTGTTGTTTCCACTCAGGGCACTTTGTGTTGATTGCTAGCTGTGAGCATGCTGGTCATGCGGCGCTGCAAATAATTGTTCTTTTCATGCTAAGAAAGGCCATATCAATTAAGGCTGAATAGTCTCCTTAGTTATTAGAGTACAGCTCAGTGGTTTGCCGTCACTCGTATCGCTCTCTTTCCCGCCGTGCGCGTCTGATGTTGTTGCCACAACGTGAAAAATCCCGACGATATTTGTGAGTCAGCGAGTCGCGGCGAGAATGGGGGAGGGGGGGACGGCAATTAAAAGTACTCGCTTGATGTGGGCCTTTAAAAACGAGTCATTGGTGGATGCTTGAAGCCATACCGCGCATCTTCTTCTCCGACGCTCAATGATGTCGCGCGAGCTAGGGACCTGAAATCAAAATCGGCTTATATTGAAAATACACCACGCGTTTCAAATGTCGACAACTAAGTGTCACTGTCATGGTTACGAGTCAAGTTTTAGTCAAACATCGGTTCACATAGCCTACTCGATACGTTAAAAGTCAATGCTGACTTAGCACAATCTAGCATGTCGCTATCAAGCAAAACAAAAGCCATACTTTGCATATACAGTGATACCGCAGCTCACCAACGTAATTGGTTCCCAGAAAGTGTGTGTAAGGCGAAAAGTTCATCTTCCAAACATTTATTTCCCATAAGAAACAATTAAAATGAGAATAATCCGTTCCCAGGTCCCCATAAAACATAATTTCTACTTAATAAGCCTAAAAACTACACAAAATATACCTTATTTTACGTACTATTGTATTGTAATTAAAGAGATAAACTACTGTGTAATCAAGTCATTTTATTTAATTTATTTAAACAATAATAATAATAATAATAATAATAATAATAATAATAATAATAATAATAATAATAATAATAATATTAATAATAATACATTTACTTTCTATGCGCCTTTCAAAACTCTCAAAGACACTTTGCAGTCACACAATTTTTTTTTTGTGAGAGTGAGCAGCGCCAGCCATTCGCGCCAGCGTTCACTCTACCTGGAAGTAACATAGCAGCAAAGTTATGAAAGGAAGAGGGAAGCAAAGAAAGAATTTGACAAACAAAATACAGGAGCTGCTGGAAAGGCAGCCACTCACAGCGCCATCTCGAAGTCAAAAAACAAAAAAACTAAAATAAAAAACTAAAAAAAATAATAATAATAAATAATAAAAAAAACTAAATAAATAATGTGACAACACAAAGACACTGAGAGTCATTCATGCTTCAGCACTTGCTGTACCCTCTTTGTGACATGAAGCAGTTCTAGATGAAAGAGGAGAGGATCAAAGCATCCATTTTAGCAGTGGATCAGGGACGTCATGGCGGAATGTACACATCTACTACTAGCTAAATGTCTAAAGCAGACACGAAGCTGTAGCATCCATTGACAAAAATAGATTTATCGTTGATAGCTTGATGCAATGGAGTGGGAGGAGGAAGGAGGGGGCGTAATGGTACGCTAAGTCACACATACGCACACCTCGTTTGTGTTTTTCGATGAGTTCCTTCTTCTGCTCGGCTGTCATTTTCTTTTGTGTCGTGTTCGGCTGAACACTAGCCTGCAGTGGGATCTTTTTAATGGCAAAAGTGCTCCACTCGATAGCAAACCACGTCTGCACTCAAAGGGGGGGTGGGAAACTAGTCCGCCAACCACCATGGCGCTGTTCGGCCGTGTGGTTTGGTGTTCTTCCGCCGAAAACTAGTCCGCCAGCCACAGTGCCGCTCCGTCTGTTTCCCTAAAACTAGTTCGGATGACAAGATTATATTCTCGTGAATTTAATGTTTGTAAAGAGAAAAGTTCATAAGATAAAGCGTTTGTTAGCCGAGGTACACTGTACTTGTTCACACGGTACACTGTTCATTATTTGTATTTAATTGTATGCCAACAGTTTTGGTAAGCGCTTTGTTACAGCTTCAGCTGTTGTTAAAGCGCTATATAAATCAATATGTTTTGTATTGTAACTTCTGGCAGCTCTCAAGCTAGCTCGCCTTAGCTTTTTAATAATAATAATAATATATTTCATTTCTAAGCACCTTTCAAAACTCTCAAGGTCACTTTTCAGTCACAGGAGAATAGATGAAAAGGTTTCTTCAGCCGCCATCTGTACTTCTTTCAAGGTGTTGGACGTTTCGCTCTTCATCCAAGAGGCGTCGTCAGCGAACTAAAGTCTTTTACTGGTAGTTTCAGCCCTATATACAGTAAAGTCTCGTTATATCGATATCGTTTATATTGATAATACTGCTTATTACGACACTATTTTCATTTCCCGTGCACATTTCTAGTGTTTTTATGTATAATTAGTTCCGTTTAGTACGATTCGTGGTTTTTACGATAATCCGGTTACTACGGTGCTCTTTTTCATCTCCCGCTGGCCATTTTGCTATGTTTATATCGATACAAAATATATTTAAGGTGAATCGATATTTGCTTAGGGGTTTCTATACAGTACCACCATTATCGAAATCTGTATCGGTCGCTGTATCGGTCGCGCCATTGGTCGACTTGGTCACGTGACTTGGTCACGTGAGTTTGTTACGTGACCAGCTCCCGTGTAGCAGAGCCATTTTCATTTTCAGACGCTAGCTCGTGTGTAGCAGACGAGATTGAAGTTTTTGTGTTAAAAGGTAAAAATGGGAAGCAGAAGAAGATTGATGACTTTTTTAAATTACATTCATAATACGGTAAGATGTAAGCGTTGCAGTTTCCCTGTTGTGTTATGTACATGCCCACTGTACTGTATAAGAATGCAATCGTTTTTTGCAACAATGTTTTTGTTTTGTCTGCTGAAGCGTGATGATTTTGAAAATTACTGTACATTCCATACTGCGTATTAAAGGACAACCGATGTCACTTTTTATTCAAATGCAAAACACCAATAAACATGACTTCACGTCAAGACGTCTTGCATTGCTTGTGAATCCAAACAATGGCTTCAGATCAGAATCAGAATCATCTTTATTACCTAGTATGTAGAACACACAAGGAATTTGTTTCCGGTCGAACACGCTGCACTAGTATCATCAGCAAAAAAATGCAAAGAGGCACTATACAATTCCATTTGGGCTACTGTTCAAAGATTCGGATAATATGCTTTCTTGTTACACATCCAGTTATGAATATGATTCAAATACACTGTAGTTCTGAAGAGGAAAGCATACATTGATTGATTAAAGAATTATATGTGCAATTATATGTGCCATTTTGAGGCAACATTGGGGGAACATCTGTCACACACCCCCCAAAAAAAAGCGGCACAAAATGGCGCGCTCATGGCCAGCTCCGTTGCGGTTGTATCGACATTTTTTCTAACTCCCGAGAATATCGATATAACGAGACTTTACTGTATATCCCTACTTTCCAGACGTGGCGGAGCCAGACTCTGATATGACTACTCCCTGTGTAGCCGCAGGGAGTAGTCCTCTGCTCCCCCCAAGCTGAGAGCAAGGACCAATCATAGCAGAGTCTGGCCCCGCCATGCTTGGACAGTCGGGATATATATAGGGCTGAAACTACCAGTAAAAGACTTGAGTTCGCTGACGAAGCCTCTTGGATAAGAAGCGAAATGAGATTAGCATATTTGACAATAAAATGGGGCCGATACGACCAGTCAGACTTTAGTTCGCTGACGAAGCCTCTTGGATAGGAGGCGAAACGTCCGAAACCTTCACTTTTGTACAGATGACGGCTGAAGAAACCTTCTCATCGATGGACCACTCCTGTACGACTGAGAGCTTACACAGACGTAACTTAGAAAAGGCCACCTTTAAATTAGCTGATTTAAAGAACCACCTCAGATTCAATCTTAGATGTAGACAGAGCCGGTTAATTCCTAAATGCTTGAAGCAAGCACCCCTGGAACCCGGATACTTAGCCGATAAAATGCAACAAAATTATACCAGGAAAATTCTAAATTTGCGAATTAGGAGACTTAACATAGAGATAAAAAACAAACAGTCAGAAATAGAAACTTATTATCAGCGATTACAAACTAATCTTACCCACAAAATCTATCAGGAAGTGTGTGAATTTACTAAATCCGGTTATATGAGGCACCACAGCAAAACCAAAGAGAGACAAAAGGGTAAATTTCAAAAATTACTTTTACTGAAACAATCTCAGCTACTGGTAAACACGCGTAAAATTAGGTATGAACAGTTTGCAAGGGAGAATTGGATCAAAAATTTGTCAGACAGAGATCTCTCAGAGACAGAAAAGGCGGTACTTACCAAAGGTTTAAATTTCTCAGTGACTCCTAAAACTATACCTACAATAGATTATATCACAGCTACTGAATCGGCTATTAAAAATAACAAACTTTCGTATGCAGAGGCAGATGATCTACGCATTAAAATATCAGCTCTTCTCAGTAGTGCCAAACTTCCTCCGTCCAACATAACATTAGAAGAGAGAAAGGCGTTAACTACTCTACAAAAAGACAAAAATATTACTATTTTGCCAGCAGACAAGGGCAGATGCACAGTGCTGCTCAACACATTGGATTATGAAGACAAAATAAATAGGTTAATCAGTGATTCTAACACGTATGAGCAACTAAAAAGGGACCCTTCCAATAGATACAAGAAAGAAATGATTGACTGTCTCCAAAAGCTAGAGAAAGGAAAACATATAGATAAACAGATGTATTTTAGATTATACCCGGGAGAGGCCACGCCATGTATCTATGGCCTGCCAAAAATACATAAAGAAGGGTTCCCCCTCCGACCCATTGTTTGTAGCATTGACTCCTCTACATACAATGTAGCCAAATATTTAAAAACTATTTTAGCTCCGTTGGTTGGTAACACAGAATACCACGTAGAGAACACCACAGGGTTTGTAGAGAGGATCAAAGACCTCATATTGGAACCTGAGGAAACTTTGGCATCATACGATGTGACTTCTCTCTTTACATCTGTCCCAACCCCAGCAGCAGTCTCAGTGGTGAGGACGAGGCTGCTGGCGGATGTTTCTCTGCATGAAAGAACCAAACTGAAACCGGATCACATCTGCCAATTATTAGAAATCTGCCTTAATACTACGTATTTTCAATTTCGGGAAAAATTTTATAAACAAATCCATGGTTGTGCTATGGGCTCACCAGTTTCACCCATAGTGGCTAATCTTTACATGGAAGAGATGGAGAAACAGGCCCTCACATCCTTCCCAGGGACAAAACCTAGACACTGGTTTAGATATGTGGACGATACTTTTGTCATAATTAAGAAACAAGAAATTCAATCCTTCACAGATCATCTCAACTCTGTAGACTTCAACATTAAATTTACTCGTGAGGACATTCAAGAGAACCAACTAGCCTTCTTGGATTGTAAAGTAATTATAAAAGAGGACAGAGCGCTAAAAACAGAAGTCTTTAGGAAGGCTACGCACACTGACCAATACTTACTTTTTGACTCTAACCACCCTTTACAACATAAACTAGGAGTTATCAGAACCCTCCAGCATAGGGCTAAACTAATACCAACTAGCACTGAAGGTAGAGAAAAGGAGTCAAAACATATCAGGAGAGCACTCACTAACTGTGGGTACCCTCAGTGGTCATTCAACAAATGTCAGAAAGAAAGAATAGCGAACGAAACCAATAATTCTCAAGATTCTAAAAGGAGAGGAGTAGCAGTACCGTACATTGCAGGAGTTTCGGAAAAATTACAAAGAGTCCTTTGGCAACATAAAATTCCTACTTATTTCAAACCGATAAACACGTTAAGGCAAAAATTAGTGCATCCAAAAGATAGGCTACCAAATGAAAAACAAAGTAATGTAGTTTATTCCATACATTGTAAGAATGAAAATTGTAAAGAGCAGTACATTGGGGAGACTCAACAAATTCTCAAAAAAAGACTTTATCAACATCGCAGGGATAATACTAGTGGGCCTCAATCGGCAGTACATTTGCACCTAAAAGCTACTAACCACTCATTTGACGACAATGAGGTTAAAATCTTAGCGAAAGAACATAGATGGTTTGAAAGGGGGGTAAAATTCTTTATTCTTATAAATTCTTATAAAACAACAAAATCCTTCATTAAACCGGTCTGGTGGTGTGAGGTTCAATTTGGATCGTTCATACAATAGCCTGCTCAGGCAAAACAGGTTAGGCAACTTTCGCAATGCTGATGAGGGTCGTTATGCTGATGAGGTGATACCGGGGGGAGTGGGTGTAATAGGCCAATCGTTAGTCAGGAATGTAGGAACAATCAGTGGGGCCACAGGGGGGGGTCCCGCGCCTCCCCCAACCTGAGAGTAGGGACCTATCATAGCTGTGTCCGGCGCCACCAGGTCTGGACATTAGGGATATATAAATGGGGCCGATACGACCAGTCAGACTTTAGTTCGCTGACGAAGCCTCTTGGATAGGAGGCGAAACGTCCGAAACCTTCACTTTTGTACAGATGACGGCTGAAGAAACCTTCTCATCGACAATAAAGATGACTTTCACTTTGACTTGAAATGTCCGACACCTTCAAAGAAGTACAGTTGACAGCTGAAGAAACCTTTTCACCGATGAACGATTCCGGTATGACTGAGACCTTACACAGGAGTCACTAGGAGAGGTTTTTCTGTGGGTGAGCAGTGGCAGCCACACGCGCCAGCGTTGAGTCAAGCCAGAAGTAACTCAAATACATAGAAAGGTAGCGAGCTAATAGGTAGCCAATAGATAGTCAGCTCGACAACTAGCTATATAAGTAATAGATAGCCAGCCAGATAGCTAGCCAGCCGGCCAGTTAACTAATAGATAGCAAATAGATAGCTAATAGATAACAAATGGATCACAAATAGATAGCCAGCTATATGAACTCTAGCATATGAAAAAAAACAAACTTATTACACACACTTTAGCTACAAAGGTAGTCTTCGCTATATTTAGCAACATGGCTAGGCTAGTCAGCGAGATAGAAATAGTGGATCTTGTGGTTCAAAGGCTGGCCTCGTAGCCGTGGATGCTTCAAGCCATAAATTACTCTTCTTTTTCTTCTTCTTCTCTGGTGCTATAATATGTTGCACCCCCTGCTCGGGGCTTGGCTTCCCCAGTTGGGAGTCGTCTTTTCTTGAAAAGAAATGTTGCGTTTGAAATATCCACAAGTCATTGTCAGAAATAGAAATAGTAGAGTCGCTTACCAGTGCAGAGTCGCTTACCAAAATAGATGGCGCGCGATAACGCCGTTGTTTGGAGCTAGCGTGAAAGCAAGCATAGAACACGACGCGACGCTGCCAGTAATCCCGTTAAAGCATGTTGGGGGCTTGGTATTCACAGAAACGCTGCCAAAAACAAACACCCCCAACCTGACTGAGTTTGCTGTGTGCGCTGTGGTGACACAAAATTGTGTCAGGGATGCGCTTCATACAAACTTCAACAACCAAACGAGTTCATCGGTCGTCCATCACAGTTGGATAAGAGAAACTGACTCGGATCTCTGAGCATTAGTTAATATTTGTCATATTCATTCCTTCACAAAATGCAAATCATAGGTCATCCTAGATTAGCAGGCTAGCTAGTTTCGGTGGCAACTTTGAAATAATAATAATAATAATAATAATAATAATAATAATAATAATAATAATAATAATCATCCTCATCCTCATCCTCATCCTCATCCTCATCCTCATCCTCATCCTCATCCTCATCATCATCATCATAATAATATACCAATATACGAATGTCTTCTTTTTTTCCTTTCGGCTTTTACCTTCAAGGGGTCACCACAGCAAATCTGTGTCCTCCATCTTAGAGGTTTGATCCGTTTTAGCCACGTTTTTACGTCGGATGCCGTTAGCATTAATATTAGTGAATAACAATAATAGTAATTGGATTGGATTGGATTGGATTTGCCTTTATTAGTCTCGCAGTGGTGAAATTTACATTTCACAGCAGCAAAGTTATGAAAGAAATGAAAGTAGAAAAGCAAAACACAGGAGCTGCTGGAAAGGCAGCCACTCTCGCGGCGCCGTCTTGAAGTCAAAAGAACAAAAAAACTAAATAACAAATAATATGACAGCATAGAGACAATATGACAACAACAATAATAATAATTAATAATAGTCAATACTTCCATTACTACTACTTCTACAACTACTATTACTACTACTACTACTACTACTACTAGTACTACTACCACTACTACTACTATGACTGTTACTTCCGGGTTGACTGAACGCTGGCGCGTGTGGCTGCCGCTGCTCACCCGCAGAAAAAATATTCTGTGACTGTAAAGTGTCCTTGAGAGTTTTGAAAGGTGCTTCTAAATGAAATGTATTATCATTATCATTATCATTATCATTATTACCACTACTACTACTACTCATAATAAATAATTATAATACAAATAATACTTCATAATAATAATAATAATAATAACAACAACAATAATAATAAAAATAATAAAAATTGATGAGAATAGTTAATACTTCCACCACTACTACTACTACCTCTACAACTACGATTACTACTACTACTACTACTACTACTACTACTACTACTACTACTACTAATAATAATAATAATAATAATAATAATAATAATAATAACCATACTACTACTACTACTACTACTACTACTACTAATAATAATAATAATAATAATAATAATAATAATAATAATAATAATAATAATAATAATATGATGATGATGATGATGATGATGATGATGATGATGATGATGATGATGATGATGATGATGATGATGCTGATGATGATTATTATTATTATTATGAGGGATGGAAAACTTTTTAGTCATTTGATTTTGCGGTAGATGATTTTAAGTGTCATGAAAGCATTCCAGAAACTTTTTATTGTCCTGTGATTTCACAATCATAATACATTTAATTTTTAGCATTTTTCAAAACTCTGAAGACTCTTGACTGTCACAAGTTTTTTTGCGGGTGAGCAGTGGTTTCCTCAGCAGGGGAAAAAATATTCACATGCCGGATTTCATCTGGTTTTGAAGAAGCAAAACATTTCATTTTTCATATTAAGAAAGAAAAGATAGAAATAAAAGAATAATAAAGCTAATATTTTAACTGCCACACTTTGATCTTTTATGACGATCTTTTAACTGCTGCTGCCGTTTTACGCTTTGTGAGCTTTTATGAGGCGCTTGCTTTATCTACTTTTATGTTCCCCCTTTAACCGTTTGTGAGTCATAGATCCAAATCAAACGCATCACAACGGAAACCGCAAAATGACAAACGCTTTAGCAGTCCAAGTTGCATGTTATATATCTTACGAGCACGCTGAAGTCATTGACGATTGCATGCTAATCGTACCGCGAGTGACCTTATAATATTTGATGTGATATGTTTGGTTTATTTGATACATTGTCACGATATGGGTCGAAGAAAAAAATGAAATGTCGGAATAATAGGCATATAGTGAAAAAAATTAATTGCTGGTTTTATGAGCTAGCTTCGGTCTCTTTGTGGCTGCGTTGAGAATGGAATCGCATGTGCATCAGCAAAATGAATCAATGAATTTTGAATGGCAAAAGGCATGTAACAAAATAAATAAATAAATAATACATAAATAAATATACAAATCCACACAAATACATACAAATACATATAAATAATACAAATACATACAAATACATATAAATAATACAAATACATATAACTAATACAAATCCAAATCCAAATACATACAAATACATACAAATACATACACATACATAAATAGATATAGAGAGGGAGATTTTAGTAGATATATATACAGAAAAATAAACAGGTAAATAGATGTATAGATAGATCCATAAATAGTTCCACAAATAAATACATCAAAAAATAAATCCATAAATCGATAACTAACTAAATACATGAATGAATGAATTTTGAATGGCAAAAGGCACATATGTAATAACAAAATAAAAGTAAAAATAAATAGATAAAGAAAAATACAATTAAATAGTTAGACAAATAGATGAATAAATAAATAGATCCAATAATAAATCCAGAAATAATAGATCAATAAATAAACAGATAAACAAGCAGATAAATAAATAGATAAATAAAAAAATAAAAAAATAGATAAATAAATAAATAAACCCATAACAGATAAATAAACAAATCCATAAATAGATCCATGAATAAATACATAAAAAATAAATACATAAATACATAGATAAATACATAAATGAATTTTGAATGGCAAAAGGCACATAAGTAATAAAAAAGTACATATAAATAGATCAACAAATAGATAACACATAAAAAATAAATAAACATAAATAAACATAAATAAATAGATCCAATAATAAATTCGTAAATAAATAGATAAACAAATAAACAGATAGCCAAGCAGATAAATAAACATAAAATTAAATAAATACATAAATAAGTAAACAGATAACAGATGAATAAGCAAATCCATCAACAGATCCATATATAAATACATAAAATAAACACCTAAACAAATAGATAAACAAATAAATAAATAGATAGATAGATAGATAGATAGATAGATAGATAGATAGATAGATAGATAGATAGATAGATAGATAGATAGATAGATAGATAGATAGATAGATAGATAGATAGATAGATAGATGCAGTAAAGTCTCGTTATATCGATATCGGATATATCGATAGTCCCGGTTATATCGATACTATTTCTATGCACGCACGGAGAAAATTACATGCAAACAGGGTCGGATATATCGATAGTCCCGGTTATATCGATATTTTTTCGGACTCCCTTGAATATCGATATAACGAGACTTTACTGTAGATAGATAGATAGATAGATAGATAGATAGATAGATAGATAGATAGATAGATAGATAGATAGATAGATAGATAGATAGATAGATAGATAGATAGATAGGTAGATAGATAGATAGATAGATAGATAGATAGATAGATAGATAGATAGATAGTCCACACATGCGTGTCAATCTTAGGCTAATTTATCAATCCTGACAGGTCCAAAAACACAACGTGAAGTCACAAGCGTCGATGCAAAAGTGTGTATTGACGCTTATAAATGAAATTTCTTATTCTTATTCTTATTCTTATTCTTATTCTTATTCTTATTCTTATTCTTATTCTTATTCTTATTCTTATTCTTATTCTTATTCTTATTCTTATTCTTATTCTTATTCTTGTTCTTATCATTGGTATTATTATTATTATTATTATTGGCGGTTATAAATGTAATTTATTATTATTATTATTATTTATTTTTTTATTATTATTATTATATTTTTTTGGGGCCGCGATAGCATTAGGTAGCTTCAAATTCCGTAAGCGGATATTAGCCAAAGTAAACATTGGCAAAAGGCCGACGACACGCAGCAAGTGGCAGCAATGGCTGTCAGCGTGGGAAGACATCTTGTTTCCGCGTGACAACGCTACCATGATCAAAAGCGGCGTTAGCGACGGGAGGCGTTATTTAGGCAGCGTCTAATGAGACGCTTTTTTCACTTTGCCGAGGTTTTCTTCGCTTTAGCTCGCTGTTGTTGCTTTTGTTTTTTTTTCTTTTGCTACAAATGTTTGATAGCGAGCCTGTTGAATCTTCTTCCCGGTCGTCAACGCGTCTCAAGCCTAAATGAATATTCCTCACCTGTCTGCCGCTGTTGACTGGCCTTGTTTGGATTTCCCAGCGGGGAGGGAAAACTAAAGGCGCGTATTTACTTTTAATTGAAAGGAAATTAAAGATTCATGTGACAAAGCCGAGCGGGCCGTGATGGCTTTTGTTTAAGACAGATCTCATAAAGAACCCCCCCCCCCCCCCGCTGCTGATAATGACAGCGAGGAAAAGAGAGGGGTGGAGAAAAAAACAAACACCAAAAAAAAGCGAACAAATGTTGGACATTTCTCCAAATACAATTATTTGTCCGTCACCTGATCCAATCAGAAGCATTTGCATTCTGTTTGCGCGCAGCCTTGCGTGAAGCGGTAAACAAGGCTCTCGTGCAAGAAATCGGATGTGTTTTCATACTTTACGCCACCTCTTCTGTTTGCCACACTTTATTGGGAATGAAAGGATACCTCGGCTTACGAACGCTTTAGCTCACGAACCTTACGAACAATAAATTTGCGAGAATATAATCTTGGCATACGAACTAGTTTTTGGCAGACGAACCAAACCACACGGTCAAACAGCGCCACGGTGGCTGGCGGACTAGTTTTTCACACCCCCTCTGTTGAGTGCAGATGTGGTTTGTTATCGAATGGAGTACTTTTGCTATTATGGGACCGAAAACAGACCCCACCACAGGCTAGTGTTAAGCCAACGAGGACACAAAAGGTGTGCGTTTGTGTGATTTAGTGTCCCAGTACTAGTACCCTCTGTCATGATCTGGTTGGCAACCAACGGGGGGTGCTGTCGGCCCCGCCTGCACCTGCACAGGTGCTGGTCGTCCCGATCAGATTGGCGACCAGCGGGTAGCGACGTCAGCCCTGCCGGCAGCCTCGCAGGTGCTGGTCGTTATAATCAATGACACTTAAAAGGACACCCGGCACGACCATCCGGTGTCGGTTCATTGTTTGCTGCTTGTTGGCTGCATGCATTGTGTATGTGTTTGTTTAACCTTGGCGGACTTTTACTTTTGGTCTTCTTTTGCTACTTTGTATTTTTTCCATTCAGATGATATTGATGTTTTACATTTTGTTCCTGCTGACTTTATTTTAATACAATTTGTCAAACAACCTCCTGCTCCCTCCTGCCTGCTTTTTGGGATCCGCACCCGCCATCACCACCTCGCAAACCGTGACACCCTCCCTCCATCCTCCTCCCACTCTATTGCATCAAGCCATCAACGACCATCGAAAAAGTCAAATAAAATGACTTTATTATACAATACTGTTTATTTCTTCAATTACAAAAGCACATTTATTATACATAAAATAAGGTGTATTTTGTGTCGTTTTAAGCCTTATTTAGTAGAAAATGGTTTTTTTTGGGGACCTGGAAACAGATTATTCCCATTTTAATGGTTTCTTATGGGAAATAAATCTTTGGAAGACAAACTTTTAGCCTCACACACACTTTCTGGGAACCAATTAAGTTCGTAAGCTAAGTATCACGCTATTTCAATTCCTAAGTCAACCATTGCTATGTGTGGCTAAGGGTGTTTCCATGTTGCCTAAGCAACGGTCTCAGGCAATAGAAGAGGTTGAAAAACTTTTGTAGATTTGGATTAATGAAAAGCGGTCCCCTGCTAAATGTGTGAGTGAGGGTATTGTCGTCGAGATATCATCAAGAGACAACTACATCAACGACCATCACAAAGGTCAATAAAATGACTTTATTATACTGTACAATTTATTTCTTTCATAACAATACCATATCACATTTTTTTTTGTAAGTTGAAGGCTTATTTAGGAGAAAATGATGTTTTATGGGGATCTGGGAATGGATTATTCTCATTTTAATGGTTTTCTATGGGAATTTAATGTTTGGAATAAACACTTTTTGCCTTACACACTCTTTCTGGGAACCAATTAAGTTCGTAATCCAAGGTATCACTGTACAGTGGTACCTCGGTTCTCGACCATAATTCGTTCCAGGACCCTGTTCGAAAAGCGATTTTTTCGAACACCGAAACCACCTCTTTGCTCCTGTCACTTGCGAGTTGACAGCCGGGGGGGTCGGGGGGGGAGCTGCCTCTCCCGGTGGTTCTCCACCCGCTGTCATTCTCTCATCACGGACACGGGGCATTTATACGGTTCGCGCTCACCTCACAAATGCCGGATGATTGACTCAACTCGCCACCGTACCTGGACTCTTCCTTCGATGCGCAAGTGTATCCGGTCCGAGGTATTTTTCCTGCGTCCCGTAAATTTATGTCATCTTCCGGGATTGCGTAATTTTGCACCCTCGTGTGCCATTTGCTTTTTGCCGTAGGAAGCGGGTCGGATCACCCCCTGCCTTCTTACTCGCTGTGTTTTCTTTGATTTGTGAATAAACATCCTGCTTGGGTAGTACGTGTCTGCTTTGGTATCCCAAACATTCCACTACGTTCCGACGGGTCATCTGCCGTCACTCTCGCTCAGAACGTGACAGCTTCGGATGACTCGGCTACAGGATGTTCTTTTCTCTTAAAATATCTATCCAATGACACTTGCTCTCATTCCCACGGTCACATCACTAGATTTCACAGCCTCCTTTTTCTTTAATATCGTACTGATTGTAGATTTCGCCATGCTGTATTCCCTCGCCAGATCAGACACTCGCACACCTCCTTCATATTTTGCGATTATTTCTTTCTTAAATGCAATAGTTGTACGCACTACTTTTCTTTTGTCACTTTAAGCAGCACTTACTTTCTTTGGAGGCATGATTAGGGGCTAAAACTCTTCGTACACCTATATTAAACGCTAGAGCAAAACGCAGCACGTCCGCTAGCGACAACAGTTGGCCCGTGCGCCGATCAGCTCCCCACCCTCGCGTACGCACTCACGCGTCGTATTGGCATTCGAACACCGATTGATGTTCGAGCGCCGAAGCAAGAATATCTCGAATATTTTGTTCGAACACCGATTTGTTCGAACACTGAGGCGTTCGAGAACCGAGGTACCACTGTATTTCAATTCCTATGAATTGATAAATCAACGCTGGCAAGACGGCCAGACGGGGAATATTAGCGTTATGTTTGGAGACAGCTGTTGTTTGAATATTTGACGGGCTGTGATGTGTACTTAAGGACGTATCAAAGAAGCGCCGCCACTTTGCGGGGGCCCGTGGGATGGAGGGGCGTGATGGTTGGCGCCGTGACAACAAAGCATCAGACGAGCTCGGATAGTCGGCGGGAATGTTGCCTTCTAATCCCTGACCCTCTTTTCTGCCAGCGCTTGACACTGGAGTCGTGCAGCGTTTTGGCAGAGACTCATTTTTGAAATGACGCTCGTTGCGGAAATGCGCTGAGCGACATTTTGGGTTTTGCTTCATGAGACAAACTCGATCTGAACCCGACGCGAGACGTCTGTCAGGCCGCAACAAAATATTTGGATTGGATGTACCTTTATTCGTCTCGCAGTGGAGAAATTTCACAGCAGCAAAGTAATAATTAGTAAAACAAGATACAGGAGCTGCTGGGAGGGCAGCCACTCTCGCGCCGCCATCTTCAAGTCAAAAGAACAAAAGAAAACTAAATAACTTTGAAAATAATATACGAATATGAGTTCTGAAAACATTGTCTTACCGTATTTTCGAGTGTATCAGGCGTACCCAAAAGCCTTGATTTTTTTTTTCCGGAGATGATCCTGCGGCTTAAATGCCGGAGCGCCTTAGAGGACAACCGACACCTCCGGTTAAGTTGTGTCCATAATTTGTACAATCATTTCAAATGACTTCTACTGAGCGTATTTTACAAAGATTCCACGGCATATAGCTATATTTTACGTTTTATGACTCGCGTTGAATATTCAGCAAGTCTTGTTTTCGAGTTGATGACGATGCCTGACATGACGTCACGTCTGGAACGCCCCTGACCGAGAAAGCGACACACAACGCATTTAGCGGTACTTAGTTTGATCTGAAAACTTCGTGTTGATGGCAAAATTAGAAGGAAAACACATAAATAACACAATGGTGAATCGTTGTGTGTTGCACCAAGACTACTATTTGATAGTAGTTGAAACAAATTCCCAGCAGACAAATCAGCCCATTTCCAACAGAGCTTTGGCGCCATCTTGTGCATATTCTGGGACGCTACATTGAGTCCCGAAGGCTCGAATTGATACGGAAGGACTTCTTTCGTCGATTGCAAACATTTATGCTTTCCTCTTCAGGACTATTTGAATCATATTCATAATTGGATGAGCAACACTAAAGCATCTTCTCGGAATCTGAACTCCGTGAGCCCATTGTTGTGTTTCTTGAGCAAGGCAAGACGATTTGGCGTGACGTCACGAACTGGGGGCGGGACTTTCTGAAAAGCCCCAGTTTCTAGCTGATTTTTGGACACATTAAGTCAGTTTTATTGGTGTTTTACATTAAACTAAAAATATCAGCTTGGTATTTTAGATGCTATAAAACGTTTTTCTAATGTCAGTTAGGAAACAAAAAAATGGCGTTGTTGTCCTTTAAATGTGAAGTCATATTGAGCCGACTGTCAGCAGACTTATATTTATAAATTATATTTGGAAAACTTTTTTTCATTCTTTGAAGGTTTGTACTTTAATCCGGTGCGTTTTATATATGGAAAAAGTTTGAAATACAATCTTCATTGGGGGTGTGCCGAATACACCAAGGTGCGCCCTATAATCCAGTGTGCTTTATATCTGGATAAATTTGAAATACACTATTTTTGGGGGGGGTGCCGTATACATCAAGGTGCACCCTCGAATCTGGTGCACTTTATATATGGAAAAAGTGTGAAAATACACCATTCATTGGCGGTGCACCGTATATTACATCAAATTGCGCCCTGTTGTCCAGTGCGCTTCATATAAGGAAAAAAATTGAAACTAAACCATTCATTGGGTCTGCGCCTTTTACACTAAGGTGCGCCCGTTAATCTAGTGTTAATCTAGTATATATGAACAAGGTTTGAAAATACATTATTCATTGTGGGTGCGCCGTATACTCTGCTTTGCATTATACACCAATGTGCACCTTATACTCCGGTGCGCTTTATACACGAAGATGCAGCCTATAATCCGGTATATATATGGGAAATTGTTGAAAATGCAATATTTATTGGAGGTCCACCTTATACACCAAGGTGAACCCGTTAATCTGGTGTGTTTTATATATGGAAAAAAAATAAATGACACAATTCAATGGGAGTGCGCTGTATACTCTGCTGCGCCTGATACACCAAAGTGCGCCCGATAATCCGATGGGCATTATACATGGTATACGTTTGAAAATACACCATTCATTCCGGGTGCACAATATATTCCGCTTTGCCTTATAAACCAAATTGCGCCCTATAATCCAGTGTGCTTTATATATGGAAAAACATTGAAACTAAACCATTCATTGGGGGTGTGCCTTTTACACCAAGGTACGCCCGTTAATCTAGTGTGCTTTATATATGGACAAAGTTTGAAAATACACTATTCATTGCGGGTGCGCCGTATACTCCGCTTTGTATTATACACCAATGTACACACTTTAATCTGGTGCGCCTAATTTATGGTAAAAGTTTGAAAATACACTATTCATTGGGGGTGCGCTTTATATACCGGTGCGCCTTATACACTAAAATGGGCCCTATAATCCGGTGCGCCTGATATATGGAAAAAGTTGGAAAATACCCCATTCATTGGGGGTGCGCCGTATACACCAAGGTGCATTCTATAATCCGATGGGCATTATATATGGAAAAAGTTTTAAAATACACTATTCATTGTGGGTGCGCAGTATACTCCGCTGCACTTTATACATCAAGGTGCGCCCTATAATCCGTTGCAATTTAGACATTTAAAAAGTTTGAAAATACACCATTTTTGAGGGTGCGCCTTATACTGTGCTGCGCGTTATATAACAGAAAATACGGTAGATTTCCTGTCTTTTTTGTTTAGACTTTAATGATGGAAATTGAATCGACACACGAATGTTTTGTTTTTTGTGACGTTTGCGAGGCGTTTTGGAAGCATTCCTCTCATTAGCATCTAATTAGCATCCGTCGTCACACTCTTGGCGTGGACGGCGTACTTCAGGATCCAAGTGCAGGCTGGACAGCTGAGCGGGGTTCAAAGTTGTCAGCTATCTACCCCTCCCTTCAAACCACCCACCCCCACCCTGTCCTCCTTTAAGCGAGATAATAAGAAAGCAAATTGAAGATCTTTCATTGGAGGGCTATCCGATTCAAAAGAATTTGCAATATTGACGTTGGCTCCATGTTGATCCAAATAACGTGCGTTGGCGTGCGTCTGAGTGAAAGGTGCAGTCGGAAAAAAAGTCGTCCTTGGAAGGCCATATGTTATTTGTGCTGTGAAAACAACAAAGTCAAACCATTCCAGGGGGTTTTCCAACACAAATTGTTCTGTTTTAGAAGACTTTCTCAAAGTGCAATTCAAATTTCTCGTACAGTATGCCAATGGCTAGCTCCCAATCAATGTTAGCAAACGTAGCTTCTAACTTGCAGCCCTATGAAGAATGTCAAAGTTTCATTGTCATGTCAGATGACATGAGATGGCCGTCGTGTGTGTGTGTGTGTGTGTGTGTGTGTGTGTGTGTGTGTGTGTGTGTGTGTGTGTGTGTGTGTGTGTGTGTGTGTGTGTGTGTGTGTGTGTGTGTGTGTGTGTGTGTGTGTGTGTGTGTGCATGCGTGTGCGTGTGTGTATGTGTGTTGTGCCCATCCTCTTAACTCATTCACGACCATTCCCAAATTGATTCGGGAATTCAAAATATGACGTAGAGCGCCATTTTCAAATTTGTTCTGTTTTTTTCATGCTTGGGTGGGAAAGGCCCCAGCACCTCCCGTGACCCTAGTCAGGAATAAGCTCTCCCGAATATTGATGAATGGATGAATAGATACATGGATGAATGATGGATGGATGAATGAATGAACAAATAAATGGATGGATGGATGGATGGATGGACGCACGGCCAAACGGCCGAACGGATGAACGGATGAATGAATGAATGGTTGAATGAATGAATGAATGAACAAATAAATGGATGGATGGATGGATGGATGGATGGATGGATGGATGGATGGATGGCCAAACGGCCGAACGGATGAACGGGTGAATGAATGAATGAATGAATGAATGAATGAATGAATGAATGAATGAATGAATTGATGAATGAATGAATGGTTAGGTGGACGGATCAATGGATGGGTGAATGAATGAATGAATGAATGAATGAATGAATGAATGAATGAATGGGTGGGTGGGCGGACGGATCAATGGATGAACGGACGAATGAATGAATGAATGAATGAATGAATGAATGAATGAATGAATGAATGAATGAATGAATGAATGAATGAGTGAATGAATGGGTGGATGAATGGGTGGATGAATGAATGAATGAATGGGTGGGCGGACGGATCAATGGATGAACGGATGAATGAATGAATGAATGGATGGATGGATGGATGGATGGATGGATGGATGGATGGATGGATGGATGGATGGATGAATGAATGAATGAATGAATGAATGAAAGCATGAATGAATGAATGAATGAATGGATGAATGAATGAATGAATGAATGGGTAGATGGATGGATGGATGGATGGATGGATGGATGGATGGATGGATGGATGGATGGATGGACGGATGCATGAATGGTTCAATGAATGAATGAATAAATGGTAGAATGAATGAATGAATGAATGAATGAATGAATGAATGGATGAATGAATGAATGCATGAATTAATGAATGAATGAATGCATAGATGAATGAATTTTGATGTTGGAAAAAGAGACGGTGGTGGGGGTCAGGATGGCACTCCGAGATCCTCCGACTGCCCCCCCACCCCCCCCCCCCCCCCCCCCCCCCGACAGTGATGTCAAAGGGAGCTGGGGAAAACATTTTGATTTGGCCAAAACGCTGTTGCGACTCTTGTTTGGTGAATCTGATGTGGCGGTTTGGCCGTTGTGAGGGTGCGAGGCCCTCCCGAGATCCTCGCTCGGGTCTGTTTGAGGTCGCTAATCAAAAGAAGCAAGTCGGAGTCACGCGAACGTGATGCAGGAAATCTTGTAATTACTGTTTCCTGTTGTTTGTAACTTGCGCTCTGGCCAATGCACCCCCACCCCCACCCTTCTTCTTCTTCTGCCCGCCCCGCCTCTCTCTCGTGACCCCCTTAGGACCAAAGAACCGACTCGCCTTGTTCAACGTGAACGAATCAGTGTGGGCAGCCACAAGACAAGTCACAGCACACCAACCTGCAAAAGTTGACCAAAACGATTGGTCTCCATCATTTAGAGCGACAAAAGTGCGACCAATCTGTGTCAATTAGCTCTTTTGTTTTTGTTATTTTGCTTTTTGCAGTCTGGCTGCTGATGGCTTGTAGTAAAAAAAAACACGTCTTGCCACTTGGGATAATGTGTCGCACCCCCTTTCCACCCACCCACTTCCACGAAGGTCTCATGCAAAATGAATACGGTGGCACATTTTATTGAAGTATGATTTAAAGAAGTGGAGGGGCGTGGGGGGTAGAAATGATGAAAATGCAGGACAGGAGGAGGAGCAGGAGGAAGATGATGGCAGGGGGGGCGTTTAGAGGAAGAGATCTTGTCATAAATTATTTTACTCATACGAGGTGCTAGCGATGTATGTTGCGCCAGTGAATAATGCATATACCCCCCCCCCCCCCCCGCATAATTAGGACAACAACGCTATTCTCTTCTTGGTCCTCTTCCTCCTTCTCACGTGTGGAATGGAGGAAGAGGCCTCCTGATTGATCTGTGAAGGAGCTCGCTAAATGCTCTGAAACTTCTCTTTCCTCCTCCCGCTGTCGGTCATAACGCGGCGAAATAATAATAATAATAATAATAATAATAATAATAATAATAATAATAATAATAATAATAATACGTCTGTGTAAGCTCTCAGTCGTACAGGAGTGGTCCATCGATGAGAAGGTTTCTTCAGCCGTCATCTGTACAAAAGTGAAGGTGAACGTCCGAAACCTTCACTTTTGTACAGATGACGGCTGAAGAAACCTTCTCATCGAATAATAATAATAATAATAATAATAATAATAATAATAATAATAATAATAATAATAATAATAATGTTCTTTTCCTTTCGGTTTTTCCCCTCAGTAATCTTCATTCCTCTCCTTTCCAGGACATCAGAATCAGAATCAGAATCAGAATCAGAATCAGAATCAGAATCATCTTTATATCCAAGTATGTAGAACACACAAGGAATTTGTTTCCGGTAGAACACGCTGCACTAGTATCGTCGTCAAAAAAACTGCTAAGTGGCACTATACAGTTCCATTTTGGCTACTGTTGAATGGATGGATGGATGGATGAATGAAGGAATAAATGGGTGGAACATAAAAAAACATATCTCAACATCTCTAGTTTCTCCGCCACCTGTTCCCTGTTCTCGCTACAGATCACAATGTCATCTGCAAACATCATGGTCCAAGGAGATTCTTGTCTATCATCGTCTGTCAGCCTTTCAAACACCATAGCAAACAAGAAGGGGCTCAGACCTGACCCCTGGTGGAGTCCCACCTCCACCTTGAATTCCTCAGTCACACCGACAGCACACCTCACAACTGTCTTACAGTCATGATTTGCACCATGTCTTGCACCGCTCTGACGTACTTTTCTGTCACTCCAGACTTCCTCATGCAATACCACAGCTCTTCTCTGGGCACCCTGTCGTACGCTTTCTCCAGATCTACAAATACACAATGCAATTCCTTCTGACCTTCTTTGTGTCATGATCTGGTTGGCGACCAACGGGGGGTGCTGTCGGCCCCGCCTGCACCTGCACAGGTGCTGGTCGTCCCGATCAGTGGCGGACTGCCACGTTCGGATTGGCGACCAACGGGGAGCGACGTCAGCCCTGCCTGCAGCTGGTCGTTTTAATCAGTGACACTTAAAAGGACACCCGGCTCGACCATCCGGTGTCGGTTCATTGTTTGTTGCATGCATTGTGTATGCTGTGCATGTGTTTGTTTAACCTTGGCGGACTTTTACTCTTGGTCTTCTTTTGATACTTTGTATTTTTTCTGTTCAGATAATTTTGATGTTTTACATTTTGTTCCTGATGACCTTTATTTTAATACAATTTGTCAAACTACCTCCTGCTCCCTCCTGCCTGCTTTTTGGGATCCGCACCCGCCATCACCACCTCGCAAACCGTGACAGTTTGTACTTCTCTATCAGCATTCTTAAAGCAAACACTTTATCTGTCGTACTCTTTTTTGGCATGAAGCCATACTGCTGCTCACAAATGTTCACTTCTGCTCTTAGTCTCGCTTCAACTACTCTTTCCCAGAGTTTCATTGTGTGGCTCATCAACTTTATTCCTCTGTAGTTAGTACAACTCTGCACATCTCCTTTGTTCTTAAAAATGGGCACGAGTACACTTTGTCTCCATTCTTCAGGCATCTGTTCACCATCTAAGATCTTGTTGAATAACCCAGTCAGGAACACCACCGCCACCACTCCATGAAAATAATAATAATAATAATAATAATAATAATAATAATAATAATAATAATAATAATAATAATACATTTCATTTATAAGTGCCTTTCAAAACTCTCAAGGTCACTTTTCAGTCACAGGCTCAGTTTTTCTGTGGGTGAGCAGCGGCATCCACACGCGCCACCGTTCACTCAACCCAGAAGTAACTCAAATATATAGAAAGCTAGCTAGCTAATAGATAGTTAATAGATAGCCAGATAGCTAGGCAGCTATATAATTAATAGATAGCTAGCTTGATAGCTAGCCAGATAGCTAATATATAGCAGTAAGATCAAATCAAAATCAATCGCCAGCTAGGTAGCAAGCTAGTAGTTTTGGATTGGACTATTTACATTCTTTTATGCCACCATTTTGAATGCATATTGCCTGTAAATACAGACACTCCCAAAGCTCCCCAACATACGAAAGAGATACGAACGGTCGTTCGTACGGTGAATTTGTTCGTAATGAGACGGGCTGTCATACCCAACACGCCAGATCGTTTCGACGGCAGATGGGCGGAAACGGACACGTGGCGGACCCAAACCGAAGAAACCAAAGAAACCCAAGTGATGCCTGAGTAGGCAGCGATCATCGAGTCATTTCACGAACCTTACGTTTTTTTTCTGTTTTCTTTTTTTTTTTTTTTTGTTGGTTTTGTGTCATTTTTTGTTGCTTTTGTGTTGTTTCTTTTTGTTGTTTTTGGATAGTTTTTTTCATAGGTTTTGTGTCGTTGTTTGTTGGTTTTGTGTCTTTTCTTGTTGATTTTCTGTCAGTTTTTCTTGGTTTTATGTCATTTTTCTGTTGGTTTTCTGTCTGTTTTTTTTTGTTTTGTTTCATTTTTTTGTAGTTTTTGTGTCGATTTTTTTCATTGTTTTTGTGTCGTTTTTTTCATTGTTTTTGTGTCGTTTTTATGTTGGTTTTGTGTCATTTTTTTGTTGCTTTTGTGTCGTTTTTCTGTTGGTTTTGTGTTTTCTTTTGTTACTTTGAGTTGTGCGTTGAGTGGAATTATATACGCATTGTTTTTCACCATTTTTGGCCACAATGTTCATCAAGGTGGAGACTCCGCTGAGCAGTTGCGCCTTGTCGGCAGCACGAATATGCCAGCACCGTTTTTGATTGGGAGGAATCTCGGTGCCATTTGACTGTCATGGCTCGACAACTCATTGTGCTTTTTTGCGCCTGTAGTGGGGATTCATTTTCACAGCCCCACTTGGTTCAGCGGAAAGGTCGGTGCTGTCACGGCTTGGAATTGAAGCGGATTGACGTGGGACAGCAGATGTGAAACCGTCTCTTTTCATCAATGACTAATAAAGTCTAATAAAATCCCCTCCAAACCTAAACAAATGACGCCACCGCGACAAAGTCAACGCAAGCTAGGTCAAACCAAACCAAAATAAAGAAAATGTAAAGATTCCGATCCGACCCTTAATGACACCAACTCAACCAGATATCACAGGCCAAACTCGAGCTAACCGGATAAAATCAGGAAAAGAAACCCAACCGAACCACAACATAGCTCTCCTCCCTCTCCTTGACGACGACGTTTCGTCAATGCTCGATCGACTCCTTCCTCTTCCTCTTCTTGGTCATACCGAAACGATCTCGGCCGTTATTCCGACGCTCATCATCATTTAGGTGGCGAATAAGCAAAAAGGTAATATGCGGCGGAAAAGGCGGGAGGGAGGCGGCGGGAGGGCTCATGCTAATGTTGCTAGCTCGGCATATTCATTATAGGTCGTCATGACTGTAATGCTTTTTTCTTATTTCTTTATTATTATGACTGTATTATTATTTTTGCATGCCGCCCGCCATGCAAACGCCAAGTGACACCAAGACGCAGCAGAGTAGAGAAGCGTCTTATTTCATGCGCGAATGTGTGTGTTTGTGTGTGTGTTTGGAGATAAGTATTTTTTTCCCTTCCCCTTTTAAGGAGGAATTGCCTTGAAGCATTATCCCCCAGACAGGCTACATGGCTAATCTAGCGCTTTGAGCCATTACACTACATTTATCTCTGACCCTTCTCCCGTTCCATCATTGCACTTTAAAGTCCATAAAAGTGTGTTTAGACAAAGATGAAGGCATTACCTGCTTGCTACTTAGCCCACACACACACACAAACGTGCACGCGCTGAGGATATTAAATATCCTTTATCTCAAACGGGGGGCGCTGTAAGCCAATATCTCTGCGGGCCCGCGGCTGATAGCGCACACTCAGGTGTAATAAATACACACTCTCCAAAGCATGATCTTATTTATTTGCCTGGGACAGATAGAGTTACAAAGTCACAGCGGACAGACCGGCAAGATTATCGGACAGACCTCACGCACACCAAAACCAAACCAAAGAGTAACAAACCCCCGGGATCCAAGTCCGTGTAGTCCTCCGTGAGGACGAAATAATGCAACGCAAGATGAGTCAGAAGTGGCTCATTTTAACCAGACAGTCCAAAGCTGAACCTGATCAAATCCAAAGAACCGGGTCAAATCCAATCAAGTAAAGCCTACCCCGACCAACTCAGGGCCACCGTCAGATCCCTGTGAAGCAAAAAAATCTCGGTTTCGTGGTCTGTAATGACAGGATCAATTGGTGGGATTGTGAACGCAAATGGTTGTCGGTCTACATGCGCACCTGCGATTGTCTTGCAACCAGTTCTGGGGTGTTCCCCATCCTATTGGCCAAAGACAGTCATCAAGGACTTCGGCACTTTTTGAAATGTTTGGGTATCTAAGAAACGAAGAGTCTTAGTGTCATCCGGATGATCTGAAGCAGATATATCGTGGTCATTGGTATCGTCGATCAAGTATCACTGAGGGATCAATGTCAAGCAGATAATGAGCAGATTCCAAGTCACCGCAATCATCGCAATTATCGTTCCATCGAGTATCATCAATTTATCTGGATCGTGAGTATCATCAGTCACCGTTTTACCCAGATCCTGCTGTCAACAGTGTCATCCGTTTCCTCATTAGTGCTATCATGGGTGTCCCTATCTGTACATCCGCGTCATTGTAGTTGGATAATTTTCATCATTGTCGTAACACGGGTACCTCCGCAATCGTTGGAATCAGTACGGATCCGTATGATCAGCTTTATTGCTCTTATCGGATGTACCGTCTACGTATATCATGTCATCTGCGCCATCCATCGAATCAGTACCAATATGGATAATTTCCGTTGGTCACTATCGTCGATGTCATCGCTATCCTCAATATCATCGGTATCAGCGATCAGTTCAGGTACAAAAGGGTGTCTTCTCCTTCTTTAACGAGGTTAGCGCAGGAGACCCACTTTTCTCCAGATTCTAACATGGCCATCACCTCAATCGTTGATATCAGTCCAATCCGTTTGATAAGCTTTATTGCTCTTATCGCATGTACCGTCATCTGTGTGATCCATCGAATCAGTACCAAAATTGGTCATTTCCGTGGTGTCACGATCGTCGGTGATATCGCTATCCTCAATATCATCTGTATCATGATCAGTTCAGGTATGAAACAGTGTTCTTTCGTCCTGTAATGAGGTTAGCGCAGGAGACCCACTTTTCTCCAGGTTCTCCCTCCCTCGCTACCCCCCACCCCCACCCAATGCTCCGCCTCTTCCCGGGGCGATCCTCGTCACCTCTCCAGCGTTCATTACCTCTCGGAGGGCAGGCGGAGCTCGACGGCTGGGGATCCTCCGCGCCGGCATCCCCCGGGCGGTGGGGTCAATCGGATTAACCTCCGGCGCCTTTCTTCCTTCATTAGGAGCTCCAAATTACACCTCCTTACACACCAGGGCCCCGGCGATGCCTGCCTTCATATATGGGCTGATATCTATTTAAAATCTAATCCCTTTGGGTGGATTTCCATTTCTCTTATGTTCCTGACGATGGCCCGGAGGAAGGTTCTCCAAACTGATCAAATTAACATAACGTTCGTTGCTTTTCACGCTCCTATTGAAGCGGCCTTGGCGGACTCGCATCCCCCCTTATGACTTGACCCGAGTCTGGTTTTTAGATTCATCTGTTCAACTTCAATCCTCACGTGTTGTAAGAAAAAATAAATGACCGCATTGGTCTGATGAAAACACATCTCCGCCCAGATGTAAACAGCGGCCTTGTTGTAAACAAGTGCTGAGTTTGACACTTGGAGATTAACAAAGACCGCTTGGAACAAGTGCCGCTTTGTCTTCCCAGCGGGAAAACGTTCCAGGGATCAACAGTTGTTTGCATAAAATAATAATAATAATTCAATATGTCTTTCAGGTTGGCGCAATAGTCGTATGGTTAGCACGTCGACTTCACAGTCCAGAGGTTTTAGGTTCAAATCCAGGTCTGGCCTTGTTGTGTGGAGTTTGCATGTTCTCCCAGTACTTGAGTGGGTTTTCCAGGTACTCCAATTTCCTCCTTTACACACATTGCAGACTGAACACCTGAAAACACCTGAAAACAACTGAAAATTAAAAATAAGGGATTAGACAGCTAGCTGAATAGAAATAAATTTCTAGCTAGCTCGATAGATTAGCACGTAATTTCACAAGTTCGATTTCCTTTCAGGGGCCGAATAAAATGATGTGGTGGGCCGGATTTCGCCCCTGGGCCTTGACTTTGACACCTGTGATGTAAGGGATTAGCGATCTAGATGAATAGAAAGAGATTTCTAGCTAGTTAGCTAGCTCGAAAGATGAGCATGGAATGTCACAATTTTGATTTGATTTCAAGGGCTGAACAAAATGAGGTTGCAGTCCAGATTTGGCCCCCGTGCTTTGACTTTGCTACCGGTGATCTATGAGATCGTGTGACATCACAGTGAAAGCCACCCCCTTTAAAATGGCGACATTAGCACTTGAAGTCAAATCGGTGGCTTCGACGCCACTTCCTGGTTATGAATGGCGCCCGTTGAAAGGTCAGCGCCATGACAACCATGTGATGGATGTTAGCAAAGGACAATTAAAGAAGCAAGCCCGGCACGCTCGTTTATTAAGTCTCTCGGCTCACTTTTTTTTTCTTTTATTTGGGGAGGGGTACATTCCCTCAATTACAGCGATACCTCGGCTTACGAACGCTTTAGCATCGAACTTTTTGTCTTACGCACGTTAAATTCGGGACAATATAATTTTGGCATACAAACAATTTTTCGGGAAACACATGGAGCGCCACAATGAGTGATGTGTCGTTTGCGAACCAGCCGGTTTTTGGAACTCCTAACAAGGAAATGACAGACGACTTTTTTGCCTCTATTCCCCGCCCCCAGTCTTCGGTTAAAGCCGCAGGTGATTGGTCAAGATCCGCTGTAGACGAGGGAGGGGACACACGCAGCAGTGAGGAGAAGGGTGGGTGAGACAAACATAAACACACTGTGAGCACATGAAACAGGAAAGGGAGACGAAGGAGCCTGAAACAAAAAAAAAGTGTAAAAAAAAAACTAAAGTGAAAATGTGAGAAAATGAATTGGAAACACAGTGAAATTTGGACTCGTTTCAACTTTATTGATCAAAGCCAGAGTGTAGACTGCAAGGTTAAAACACCCCATCAATCTGGCTCCACATATAACCCGCACAAGCCATCTCTACAATTTGAAGAGAAAAGCCAAGCAAGGGAACCAGCTATTAGTGAAGTTCCTAGTGTGTCTGCCTGCATCTGTTCAGAATCAGAATCAGAATCAGAATCAGAATACCTTTATTCGTCCCGCAATGGGGAAATTTGCAGTCCACAGCAGCAATTGAAGAGGGATGGGGTTGGGGTGGGGTTGCTGT
This sequence comes from Hippocampus bargibanti, assembly GCF_051943395.1. NCBI lineage: Eukaryota > Metazoa > Chordata > Actinopteri > Syngnathiformes > Syngnathidae > Hippocampus > Hippocampus bargibanti. Next base: position 5,850,992 of record NC_142736.1, on the reverse strand, counting down.
TGCAATATCACAACAACGAGAGTGGCTGCCTTTCCAGCAGCTCCTGTATTTTGTTTTTCTACGTTCATTCATAACTTTGCTGCTGTGAAATGTAAATTTCTCCACTGCGAGACTAATGAAGGCAAATCTAATCCAAACCAATAATACCAGAGCATATTTATTATACATAAAATAAGGTATATTGTGTGTAGTTTTAAGGCTTATTTGGTAGAAAATTATGTTATATGGGGACCTGGGAAGGGATTATTCTCATATTCATGGTTTCCTATGGGAAATTAATGTTTGGAATGCACACGTTTTTCCTTACACACGCAAGGAATTACGTTTGTAAGCCAATTTATCACTGTATTTAGCTTTTGTGATGAGGGGGCTCGTATGCAAAGCCGCCAGATGAATTAAGGTCAACATGCGCAAACTTTAACAACTGTAGCGCGCTCACAGCAACATGTATACACACACACGTACATGCACACGTGTGCGCACAGATTTAAGCTGCTCTGAGGAAAGTGGGCCGGCCGGCCACCCGCATTTGGGCCATGAATAAGAGGAAGCACATTTGTATTTGTGTATTATTTGAGCCTTTGAAAGTTGCAGCACATGTGTGCACGCTCGGCACTTCCAATGAGTTTCCTTCCTGGCTCGCTCTCACTTTTTAAGACCACCTTTGGTTGAACTTGCCCCCCCTCACCCCCCCTCGCTCACCCTGCCTTGCTCGTCTTGTGTATCCAGTCCGGAATTATAGATGAGGATAATGATAATAATGTCATTTTGTAGCGGAATCTTTGTCATTACCTGCCGTAAAGTGCTTCTAATTGATACCAGCAGAGAGATAATGATTACAATGCCCTCCAGGAACATATGATTGCAATATTAACCTTTGTATATACTTTTATGCAGAGGACTGGGGCACATTAAGGGATGTGTAAATCTTCCTTGTGCACCGTAATGCCATTAGAAAGCAATGGAGAGCGGGAGGTGTGCCCTTTGCTTGATTAAGTGCGTCCGAGGCTCTGTGGCCATCTGCGGGAAATGGATGACGCGCTGCTGCAATTTTACACGCTCCCTCGCTGACTTCCATTCGCCTGCGTTTGTACCTTTTTGATGCGTGTGTGCGTTGGAAAAATGAACACTAAGTTCCACAAAAAAAAAAAAAAAATTCAATGCCAAACATGCAAAAATGTGCCCAGTCCAGTGCTAGGGTTTGTATCATTGTCACTTATCCAGGGCCCACAGAGTATTGAATTTAAGGATGACAAAAACTTTCAATGCAGCGTCAAAAACCTTAGACACTCTTCTTTCATCAGAAATAAATAGTTAATTCCAAAGTTATATGGATCTGAAGTTATAAGATCTTGACATAAGGGTGGCAATCGAAAATATAATGCAACACATACATATTGGTTAATATTTATAACCCTAACCCTAATAACCCTAAATAAATGTATATATGAATAAATTACTAAATAACTACATAAATAAAAACGAAACAAAATAAACAAATAACGACACATATATTTCTAAATAAATAAATTACTAAATAGGTATATAAAAAATATCAAAATAAATACATTTCTCAACAAGTACTTAAAGGACAACCAATGTCACTTTTTTGTTTCTTAACTGACATCAGAAAAACATTTTATAGCATCTAAAATATCCAAAACACGCAGTATGATATTTTTATTCAAATGCAAAACACCAATAAAAATGACTTAAAGTGTCCGAAATCTGCAAAAAAATTGAGCTGCGAATTGGGCATTTTCAGAAAGTCCCGCCCCCAGTTCGTGCCGTCACGCCAAGACGTCTTGCATTGCTGGAGAATCGAAACAATGGCTTCAGATTCGGAGAATATGCTTTCTTGTTGCACAGCCAGTTATGAATATGATTCAAATAGTTCTGAAGAGGAAAACATACGTTTTGCAATCGATGCCATTATGAGGCAACATTGAGGGAAAATGTCTCACCGAAAAAGAGGCACAAATAGGCGACCTTCTGTGGCCACCTCCGTTTCCACAGGCTGATAAATTCATTATATGGAGCTTGTACGCCCTCTTCTGGCGGCTTTTGGGTGCAACACCCGGTCCCCAGACCAAACAAGTACAGCAAAATACATTGAAATCATGGAAGGACCGCTACAATGCGTCTTTTTTTTCGGTCAGGAGCGTTCCTTTAGTGACGTCACGTACGGACCTGAATATTCAGCGCAAGTCTTAAAACGTAAAATATAGCTATATGCGGTGGACTCTTATTAAAATATGCTCAGTACAAGTCATTTGAAGCCATTTTACAAATTATGGACCAGAGACGTCGGTTGTCCTTTAAATAAAAACATAATAATAATAATAATAAAAAAAATATTAATAGGTAAATTAAAAAAAATCGAGATAAATAAATTGCTAAATAAGTACCGACATATAAATATAATAAAATAAACACAAATGACGATGCATATATTTCTAAATAAATTAATTACTAAATAGGTGAATAAAAAAAATATAAATACATAAATTGCAAAATAAGTCCATCAAGAAAAACATAATAAAATAAATATAAATAACTACACATTGATTTCTAAATAAATAAATTATGAAATAGGTAAATAAATACATTTCTAAATAAATACATACAAACATAAAATAAATATAAATTAATATAAATACATGTCAAAATAAATAAATAGCTAAATAAACAAACAAATACATCCATAAATAGCTTAACAAATAAATGTCTAAATAAATGAATAGCTAAATAAATGAATAGCTAAATAAATAAATAAAGACCTAAATAAATACATAATAAAATAATTATAAATTACTATAAATACATTTCTAAATAAATAAATAGCTAAATAGAGTGAAATAAATAAATAGCCAAATAAATTAATAGCTCTATAAATGACTTGCTAAATAAACAAATACATAAATAAATATCTAAATAAATGAATAGCTGAATAAATGAATAGCTAAATAATTAAATAATTAAATAAATACATATCTAAATAAATGCATAGCTAAATAAATAGGTAGATAAATAAATACATAAATAAATAAATAAAGATAGACAAGCGCGGAAACCTGTTTTTAAAAAAAACTTACTGAAAAGGTTTTTTATTGCGATCTCTAAAACTTAAATATGCAGATCTCTAATGACATGCTAAATGCTAATAGCGATTAGCATTGATCCTGCGTGGGTTTGGTGTGAAGGCCCAACAATGCTAAATGCCGAATCACCTTTTCATCCACTAGCTGAAGAGGAGCAGTTGCTTTATTCTTTGAATTTTTTGTTGTTGTCATGATTTAAAGTGACAATCTACTTTAGTTTGCCCTTGACAAGTCCATTGGGAAGGTTCTGGACATTTTTAAAGCGGGTCGACCTTGAGGAGCTCCACTTATCACTCACTCCTGCTTTTTATTTTTTACCGGCTTATTTCTTTCCTTTTTACTAGCCTGTCATCTTTTTTTTTTTGCCTGTTTTGGTTTTGTTTTTGCGGGCCATAAAACACAGTCAGGCTTGCTGTTTTAAATCAAATATAATTCCATGACCTTAGTCGACACATATCACTCCATCGAAAAGCCTCATGAGTTGCGCGACTCATCAGATGACTCTTTGGTCACTTTCGATGAAATGTTCATCAGCATCACAACATGTTTAGAATGCAGAAATTTGCTTTGTTGTTATTTTGGGGTTTGTTGTTTTATTTTGTGGATACATATACAAACTTATAGATTCAAGGCAAAAAGTACCGTCTTTTCCGGTGTGGCGTACCGGAGTATAAAGTGCACCCCAATGAATAGTGTCATTTCAATATTTTTCCATATACAGTATAAGGTGCACCCTCTATGAATGAAAAACAAGTTTTCCAAATATATAAATATTCGAGATCAACGTTTTCCAAATACAGTGATACCTCAGCTTACGAATGCTTTAGCTCACCAACTTTTCGCTTTACGAACATTAAATTCGCAAGACCATAATCTTGGCTGACAAACTAGTTTTTGGCGGATGAACCAAACCACAAAGCGCTACGGTGCCTGGCGGACTAGTTTTCGTCACCCCTTTCTTTGAGTGTGGATGTGGTTTGTTATCGAGTTGAGTACTTTTATAATAATAATAATATATTTCATTTATAAGCGCCTTTCAAAACTCTCAAGGTTACTTTAGTCACAGGATTAGTTTTTCTGTGGGTGAGCAGCGGCAGCCACATTCACTCAACCCGGAATAACTCAAATACTGTAGATAGAAAGCTTGCTATCTAATAGATAGCGAATAAAGTCAAAGTGAATCAAACATTTTTTACGGCGCATGGCTCAACGTGGATGTCGAACTGCCAGGCGCAGAATGGCACCCCGTACGGCCGTATGGGACCAGGTCTCGGCCGGACGCCGACGTGGGCGTGAACTGCCCGACACCGGGGAAACGAGACCAGTCCTGAGCCACTCCGGGATCCAGCGGTTAGTGGGGTCTCGGACTGACGTTGACGCAGACGTTGCACGGCTCGTCGTGAATGAGACTCAATTCGTCATGCACGACGATAGCGTGGCTGGACGTGGGCGTGCACTGCCAGTCACCCAGTGTCACCCTGGACGGCCACCTGGAAGGAGGTCTCGGCCGGACGTTTACGTGGACGTTACGGCTCGTCGAGTGACGCAATTCAAACTCGACGAGGCTCGGGCTAACGTGGACGTAGCATTGCCAGGCACAGGGTGGAAATGAGACGGGTCCGTTGTACCTGTGGGATCCGATGGTTGGTCGGTTCATTCTGTCATGTTTTGCGAGGTGGTGATGGCGGGTGCGGATCCCAAAAAGCAGGCAGGAAGGAGCAGGAGGTTGTTTGACAAATTGTATTAAAATAAAGGTAAGCAGGAACAAAATGTAAAACATCAAAATCATCTGAACAGAAAAAATACAAAATATCAAAAGACCAAAAGTAAAAGTCCCCCAAGGTTAAACAAACACATGCACAGCATACAATGCATGCAATTGCAGACAAAGCATGCAACAAACATGCAGCAAAAAATGAACCGACACCCGATGGTCGTGCCGGGTGTCCTTTTAAGTGTCAGTGATTAAAACGACCAGCACCTGCGAGGCTGCAGGCAGGGCTGATGTCGCTACCCGTTGGTCGTCAATCTGATCGGGACGACCAGCACCTGTGCAGGTGTAGGCGGGGTCGACAGACCCCCCCGTTGGTCGCCAACCAGATCATGACAGTCTAAGCAACGGTCTCAGGCAATAGAAGAGGTTGAAAAACTTCTATCGATTCGGATGAATGAAAAGCAAATAGCAGGGGACAGTGTGTTTGAGGGTATTATCAATCACAGCACGGCAACTTCACTCGGATATCAAGAGGCATCTACATCAACGACAAACACAAAGGTCAATAAACTACGTTATTATACAGTACAGTTTATCTCTTTAATTACAATACAATAGTACATTTATTATACATAAAATACGGTATATTTTGTGTAGTTTAAGGCTTATTTCGTAGCAAATTATGTTTTATGGGGACCTGGGAACTGATTATTCTCATTTTAATGGTTTCTTATGGGAAATACATGTTTGGAAGACGAACATTTCACCTTACACACACTTTCTGGCAAACAATTAAGTTAGTAAGCTGAGGTATCACTGTATTTTCAATACTTTTCCATATATAAGGTGCACCGGACTGTAAGGTGCTCCTTCGATGAATGAAAAAAAGTTTTCCAAATACATAAATACATCAAGGTTTTCCAAATATAAGACGCAGAGCAGTATAAGGCGCACCCCCAATAAATGGTGTAATTTCAATTTGTCCAGCTATTGTTTTTTTTCTTTTTTGGGTGCCGATAAAGTGTTGGCCATGGCCTCTGGCAATGATTTTCCCTTCCACAAGGGGGCAGGGTTCCCCCTTTTTCCATGTTTGCGCTTTGTTCCAGCTTGTTCCAGTATTGCATTTTATTCTGGACAGCCACCCTCATTTCAAGCTCATATAACTCCAGACCCATATAATTTAGGAATTAACTTTTTTTTAATTATTTTTAAATATTTATTTATTTTTATATTTATTTAGCTATTCATTTATTTAGATATTTATTTATTTAGACCTGTATTGATGGTAATTCGTGTGTATTTTATTATTGGATTGGATTGGATTGGATATGCCTTTATTAGTCTCACAGTGGAGAAATTTACATTTCACAGCAGCAAAGTGATGAAAGGAATGAAAGTAGAAAAACAAAATACATGAGCTGCTGGAAAGGCAGCCACTCTCGCGGTGCCGTCTTGAAGTCAAGAGAACAAAAAAAAACTAAATAACAAATAATATGACAGCATAGAGACAATATGCTGTTATTATGTTTTTAGTTATTTATTTAGACATTTATTTATTGTCCTATTTAGAAATTGTTTTATTTAGAAATGTATGTGTAGTTATGTATGTTTATTATATTATGTTTTTATATAGGTACTTATTTATCAATGTATTTATTTAGAAATGTATTTATAGTTATTTATTTATATAAACGAATATGGATGTATTGCATTGTATTTTGGACAGCCACCGTCATTTCAAGGTCATATAACTCCAGAACCATATAATTTAGGAATTAACCTTTTTATACATAAAAGAAGACAGTCTTGGGTTTCTTACACTGTATTTATTGTTTATGTAGTCCTAAAAGTCAATATTCTGTGGTTCCCGGAATTCGAGTGAGAATGAATAAAACCCTGTCACTGGAGTGGGGACATTATTGCACATCTGGCAGTGAACGAATAAGGACCAAAAAGAAGCTGACAAAACCGTCAATATTTTGTTGTAATTGAATCCCAGGGAAAAAAATTAAAATGGTCACACAGAAAAAAAAATGAGCGAGAACGTGTACGAAATATGCAACCGGCTCGGGCGCAGCTGTAATCAAATCTTGTGAATGAATCTCCTCCTGGCACGTAGGATGTGCTTTTTATAGCGGACGTCCTTTGTAAATCTCAATGGCGGCCTTCCGGATAAAAGGTGGGGGGGGGGTTCTGCGTCATCCTGCGGGACGTGGACGCATGGAAGAGCCGCAGGAAGCTAGCCGTCATGGCGCGCGTCTCCGGGTTGCAATTATGTGCTAATAGCCACCAAGGAGGTGATTTGGCGCCATTAGAAACTGCCTGGAGGTCGTTAGCGGCCAACGGCATGGCGCCGCCCACTTAATGCTCCCCGCGAGGCCGTTAGTGCGCCGTCGCCGGCCACATCGCTGCCTTGTTAGCGCCGGCGGATACCAAATCGGGGCGCATTGGCTAGTAGCACGGCGGCCGACGCAAAAACGAAAAAAATCGTATTGGTCCCTATCGCACAAAGAAAGATCGTCTTTCAAGGACACCTGGAAATATCGTCAAAATGGTGGTTTCACCCCAAAATGGCCGCCTTCAAATGTATTTTCCGACATATTGAGTTATTCAACTATCTAGCTAACTATCTGAGTGAACGCTGGCGCATGTGGCTGCCGCTGCTCACCCGCAGAAAAAAATATCCTGTTACTGTACGGTGTCCTTGAGAGTTTTGAAAGGCGCTTAGAAATGAAATGTATTATTATTATTATTATTATTATTATTATTATTATTATTATTATTATTATTATTATTATTATCTATGAGTTATCTATGAGTTATGTATTAGCTATTTAGCTAGTAACTTTGTATGTGAGTTATTCAACTATCTTGATAACTATCTGTGAGTTATCTATTAGCTAACTTGCTAACTTTATATTCATTTGAGTTACTTCCGGATTGAGTAAACGCTGGTGTGTGTGGCTGCCGCTACTCACCCACAGAAAAACGTATTCGGTGACTGTGAAGTGGCCTTGAGAGTTTTGAAAGGCGCTTAAAAATGAGTATTATTATTATATACCGAAGATTAGCATTACCGTATTCTCCGTTGGAGAGGCGCACTCAAAAGCCAAAGATGACTCTGCGCTGTATAAAATTATTTTTATATTATATTTTGATTTTTATTTTCATTCATTGAAGGTGCGCCTTATAGTCGGGTTTGCCTTATACAGTGATACCTTGGCTTACAAACTTAAGAGGGGGTCAGGCGAAAAGTGTATATCCCAAAAATGAATTTCCCCTAGGAAACCATTAAAATGAGAATAATCCGTTCCCAGGTCCCCGTAAAACATAATTTTCTACTTTCTAATTTTCTAAGCCTTAAAACTACACAAAATATACCTTATTTTATGTATAATAAATGAGCTATGGTATTATAATTAAAGAAATAAACTTAAAATAACTATATAATACATTTGTTTTATTTACCTTCGTGATGGTCGCTGATGGCTGGATGGAATGGAGTGGCCGGTTTCCACTGCATTAAACACTTGATGAGGAATGTAACCTTCTTCTTTCACCATCTTGAGGAATGATCCCTTGTAGGTGCTTTCTCTGTGATAATTTTATCTAGTTCCTCATCAATTGTGTTCTGTTTAGCTGGGTTGATAACATTTTACATTAAGTGTACAGATGGCTTTTGCTGGTTGTTTGTGGAGCATTATTGATGGTATATTTTAACTTTGCAGTCTACACTCTGCCTTTGAACTATCAGTTGAAACTCTCTCACTGTCGTCTGCCTGTCTCTTTAATGTTTAAACCAACTCCCCTCACTGCTGCGTTCCTGACCAATCACGTGGCTTTGACCGAAGACTGGAGGCGGCTAATAGAGGACAACAGTCGGCTGCCATTTTGTGGCTCCTTCGCGAACAACACATCACTCATTGAGGCAGCTCCGTGTGTATCCTGGAAAAAATTCGTATGCCAAGATAAAATGTTCATAAATTTAACATTTGTAAACCGAAACGTTTGTAAGCCAAAGGGTTCGTAAACAGAGGTATCACTGTATATAGAAAAAGATTGAAAATACACCATTCATTGACGGGTGCGCTTTATATTCCGCTGTGCCTTATATACCGGAAAATACAATAATCAAGAGATGTAGTGCGCTGGACATGCTGGAAAGTTTAGACAGCTTTTATATATTTATATATTACATTTTTTTAATTAATTGAAGGTGCACCTTATATATGGAAAAATACTGAAAATACACAATTCAAAATACATCATTCATTCGCTTTATACTCTGCTGTGCCTTATATTTGGAAAACTTTTATATATTTATATATTATATTTTGTTTTTTGTTTTTATTAATTGAAAGTGCACCTGATAGTTTGGTGCACCTTACATGGAAAAAAGGAAAATAAGCCATTCATTGGGGGTGCGCTTTATACTCCGCTATGCCTTATATTTGGAAAATGTTGATATATTTATATTTTTTTTAAATTAATTTATCGTGCACCTTATAGTCTGGTGCACCTTATACAAGGAAAAAGATCGAAAATACACAATTCATTGGAGGTGCGCCTTATAGCCGCTGTACCTTATATTTGGAAAACTTTTATATATTTATATACAGTAGGACCTTAGCTTCCGCACTTAAATGGTTCCCGGATAGAGTGTGTAAGGCGAAAAGTGTGTATCCCAAAAAGTAATTTCCCATAGGAAACCATTAAAATGAGAATAATCCGTTCCCAGGTCTCCATATAATATAATTTTCAACTAAGTAAGCCTTACAACTACACACAATATACCTTATTCTATGTATAATAAATGTGCTATTGTAGTGTAATGAAAGAAATACACTGCACTGTATAATAAAGTCGTTTTATTTACCTATGTGATGGTCGTTGATGGTTTGATGGAATGGGGTCGGCGGTCGGAGGCAATTGCTGTTGGGAAGGAGTCACATTCCATAAAGACTGTAATTAAAGACATTTTATTTACCTTTGTGATAATAATAATAATAATAATAATAATAATAATAATAATAATACATTTAATTTACAAGCTTTCTGAACACCCAAGGACACTTTACAACAAAGACAATACATAAAACAGTAAAATCATGAATAAAACAATAAATAATAAAACAGCAGATTAAACTAGACCATGAAAGCAAGTTTAAACAGGTGGGTTTTCAGGTGAGATTTGAAAGTAGGAAGGGAGTCAGTGTGACGGATGTTGGGTGGAATTGAGTTCCAGAGTTTGGGAGCAGAGCGGCTGAAAGCTTTGCACCCCATCGTTGTGAGATGGGCAGAGGGCATATAGAGGTGGAGGAAGGAAGAGGATCTGAGGGCCCGAGAGGGAACAGGGATTTGAATTAGGTCAGACAGATAGGGGGGGGCAAGTTTATGAATGGCTTTAAATGTAAACAGAAGTATCTTGAATTCAATACGGAGTTTAATAGGGAGCCAGTGGAGCTGTTGGACAGGGTTGGTGTGGTGAAAGGAGGGGGTTTTAGTGATGATCCGGGCTGTGGAATTTTAGTGAATTTCTAGTTGGAGTTTATGGAGAAATTTGGTCGTGATGGTCGTTGATGGCTTGATGGAATGGGTGGGAGGGAGGATTGGCCAGGTGGTGGAGGGAGGGAGGGACGGAGTTACTGTATGGACCAGTGTGGCTTCTCTTCTTTGCTTCTTCTGAGACTCTATCATTTTTTTTTTTACTAAAAACCTCTTAATTGACACCTGATGCTTTCTGACTTGTAAGGTCTTACGAAACTGAGGCACCACATTATCATTCATCATGTTGATTATTCTCATAGCCACAGTCTTTTCTGAATGGAACTGTTCAATAAAACCCTGCACATCATTCCACTTAGCCAACATTGTCTTGATGCTATCACTTGATGCTGCAGCTATCTCCTACATCCGTTGCTAGCTTTAAAATCATCAATAAACGACGAACTTCCAGGTTGCTGCATGATGATATCAGAGTGAATTTGCCGTTCTTTCTCCGATATAATTGCTTTATTCACGCTGTCGCCGGCTAGCTGCTTTTCGTTAATCCAAATTAACAGAGGTTTTTCAACCTCTTCTATTACCCGAGACCGATGCTTTGACAACACCTTTAGCAACATACGCACCTTTAATAGCTTTTTTTGTTCCGAAGGATGGTAGCAATGGTGGACTTAGCACTGGACCGTTAAGTCAGACAAACGCACACCTCGTTCGTGTTTCTCAATGATCTCCTTCTTCTCCTCAAATATAATTTTGTTTTGTGTCTTCTTCGTCTGAACACGAGCCTGTGGTGGGGTCTTTTTTTGGTCCCATAACAGCAAAAGTATCCGTGATAAATCTTTCAAGACGAACGACGTGTGCAGTCAGAGAAAGGGGATGTGGAAAGCTAGGCCGGCTGTGGCACTGTTCGGTCGTGTGGTTTGGTGTTCTTCCGCCAAAAATTACTCGGCGCTCCATGTGTATCCCAAAAAGTAGTGCGTATGCCAAGGTTTGATTTTCATACATTTAGGTGTTCGTAAACCGAGGTCCCACTGTATTTGAAACATTTTTTTCCTTCATTGAAAGTACACCTTGTCATGATCTGGTTGACGACCAACGGGGGGCGTTGTCGCCCCCGCCTACACCTCACAGGTGCTGGTCGTCCCGATCAGATTGGCGACCAGCAGGTAGCGACGTCAGCCCTGCCGGCAGCCTCGCAGGTGCTGGTCGTTATAATCAATGACACTTAAAAGGACACCTGGCACGATCATCCGGTGCCGATTCATTGTTTGTTTGCTGCTTGGTTGCAGCATGCATTGTGTACGTGTTTGTTTAACCTTGGCGGGCTTTTACTTTTGGTCTTCTTTTGCTACTTTGTATTTTTTCCATTCAGATCATTTTGATGTTTTACATTTTGTTCCTGCTGACTTTATTTTAATACAATTTGTCAAACAACCTCCTGCTCCCTCCTGCCTGCTTTTTGGGATCCGAACCCGCCATCACCACCTCGCAAACCGTGACAGAATGAATCGGCCTACCATCGGATCCCGCAGGTACATCGGACCTGTCTCATTTCCACCCTGTGCCTGGCAATGCTACGTCGACGTTAGCGCAAGCCTCGTCGAGTTTGAATTGCGTCACTCGACGAGCCGCAACGTCCACGTAAACGTCCGGCCGAGACCTCCTTCCAGGTGGCCATCCAGGGTGAAACTGGGTGACTGGCATTGCACGCCCACATCCAGCCACGCTGTCGTCGTGCATGACGAATTGAGTCTCATCCATGACGAGCCGTGCAACGTCCGCGTCAATGTCAGTCCGAGACCCCACTCACCGCTGGATCCCGGAGCGGCTCTGGACTGGTCTCGTTCCCCCGGAGCCGGGCAGTTCACGCCCACGTCGGCGTCCGACCGAGACCTGGTCCCATACGGCCGTACGGGGTGCCATTCTGCGCCTGGCAGTTCGACGTCCACGCAGAGCCATGCGCCGTCGCGTGAATGTGTACACCTAGTAGTCCGGTGCACCTTATACAGGTAACATCCGAATTACGACCAGCGCGAGTTACGACCACCCGTACTTACTCACGACCGGCAGACTATTTTTTCTACAGCTGCCACCGGTACAGCCAGATCGCTGTTGAACTCCGCAGCGTGTTTGCGATGCATTTGGTAGAATAAAAGACTCAAGATGGTCCTTCTTGTTTAGATCTGTCACATTCCGAATGAGGCAGAGAGCAGCCGACTCGTCAGGGCGAAATTGAATGTCTGGATCCCCAAGTAAGCGACAGAGACAGAGGTCCGTGCAGGATCATTTATTAAGAGACAACACCAAGCGCTGGTCCCAAAAAGAGGACCAGGGAAATATTAAAAAATAAAAAATACCAAAATCGGCGAATGGGGGAGGGGGGGGCAATGGGAAACCCGACAATGGCGAAAAGCAACTCGCACACGGTGGTGCGGAAACCGAACAAAAAGGATTATGGTATATGGCGGGGGGCCTCGGACCGAACACCGAAGATATAGAAAGTCCAGGGTAATACAAAGTACAAATACAAGTTGACAGCGTCCCGTTGTCGTACCCGCTGTCCTGAAGAAAGAGGTGGTGGAAGCGGGGAGGCGCGGCCCTTCCCCCAGCTGTCAATCCGAACGTGTTAATATCGAACAAGTAGGATGTTTATTTGGCGGAGCAGCATTGCCCAAAATGAGCATACAGAATAACTGTTTCTTAAAGGACAACCGACATCTCCGGACAAGTTGCGTCCATATTTTGTAAAATCACTTCTAATGACTTCTACTGAGCACATTTTACAAAGATTCCACCGCATATAGCTATATTTTATATTTTAAGACTCGTGCTGAATATTCATGAAGTCTTGTTTTCGAATTGATGACGATGCCCGAAGTGACGTCTCATTTGGAACGCGCCTGACCGAGAAAGCAACAGACAATGCATTTTGGGTACTTTTTTTTCATCTGAAAACACAGTGTTGATCGCGAAAACTACATAAATAACGTGATGGTAAATCATTGTTATGTCGCACAATGCATAAAGAAAGTGTAAGTTTACACAAATTCCCAGCGGACAAATCAGCCCATTTCCAACGGAGCGTGTGCATCTTGTGCATTTTCTGGGCGCTACATCGGAGTCCAGATGGCTCGAATTGAGACGGATGGACTTCTTTAATCGATTGCAAACATTTATGCTTTCCTCTTCAGAACTATTTGAATCATATTCATAACTGGATGAGTAACAATAAAGCATCTTCTCCGAATCTGAACTCTCTGAAGCCATTGTTTTGATTCTGGAGCGAGGCAGTGTGTGGCCCATAGTGACGTCACGGACAAGGGGGCGGGACTTTCTGAATCTCCGCAGTTTCGAGCTCGAAATAATACGAAATATAAAATGATTAAGATGACACTAAAAGTTATAAGATTTATAAATGAGCTGTCAACATTTTGGTATATAATAGTATTCAATCGAAAACGTTGCTGAAAAACAACAGATTGACATCGTATACTATCCTGTCGTATAAACCTTGCGTCAGCCATTTTGAATGCATTTCAATTTACGACCGTTTGACTTACGACCGTTTTGTCGGAACGGAACCCGGTCGTAACTCGGATGTTACATGTATATGGAAAAAGATTGAAAATACGCCATTCATAAAGGGGTGCGACTTATACACCGCTGCGCCTTATACACCGTAAAATACTGTATTGCTCTTTTTTAATGTATGTATTTATTCAATTACTTTGTGGAACTCCATATGAGAGGCTTGCTCACCAAATTTCATCTTTTCAACAGGCTGTATTGCTAAATAAAAATAATAAATAAAGGGCACGTTCTAGAGGAAATTTGCGTGTGGTTGTATGGTTGCGCGTGCACGCGTTAATGCGGGGTGGGCATTGATTTGGTGTAAAAATAAAAAGTAATCCAATCATGATCGTAAAGCGGCCGGTCTAGACCTTTGCATGCGGAACAATTGATCAATTGGAGTCAGCTGTTTCCTGGTTCAACTTTATAGCATCTTCTTTTATTTGTTCTTTTTCTGGCAAATTCGTCCTTGTGATTTGGATTAAAATCTTCTGATTGTCGTGGGACATTTTTTGCGAGACGGGCTGAAAAACAAAACAGCGTAGACGACCGCGACAGACCAAAGTCGTTTTGTTCCGCGGCCCACCGTTTCTCTCACAATCACAATCAGAATCATCTTTATTGGTGAAGTATAGAAAACACACAAGGAATTTGTCTCTGCTAGAACACGTTGCACTAGTAGAGTGATACCTCGGTTTACGAATGCTTTAGCTCACAAATTTTTTGCCTTACAAACATTAAATTCACGGGAATATAATCTTGGCATACAAACTAGTTTTCGGCGGACGAACCAAACCACACAGCGCCACGGTGCCTGGTCCACTAGTTTTCGTCACCTCCTTTCATTCAGCGCAGACATGGTTTGTTATCGAGAGGAGTACTTTTGCTATTGTGGGACCGAAAAAGACCCCACCACAGGCTCGTGTTAAGCCAATGTGGACACAAAAGGAAATTACGATTGAGCAAAAGAAGGAGATCATCGAAAAACACAAATGAGGTATGCGTTTGTGTGACCTAGCGTCCTAGTACAGGTATTCTATGTCGACCATTGCTACGTGTGGCTAAGGGTGTTTCTGTGTCTAAGCAACGGTCTCAGGCAATAGAAGAGGTTGAAAAATTTCTGATGATTTGGATTAACGAAATGCAGCTAGCTGGGGACAGTGTGAATGTGTATGGAAGGTGACTCTCCTTCCAAACAATAACTCCCTTCCTCTCTCCTCCTCCCACTCCATTCGATCAAGCCATCACAAAGGTCAATAAAACGACTTTATTAGACATGAACAGTTTATTTCTTTAATGGCAATAGAAGAGGTTGAAAAACTTCTGTTGATTTGGATTAACGAAAAGCAGCAAGCAGGGGACAGTGTGAGTGAGGGTATTATAGACGAGAAAGCACAACGGGTTCACTCGGATATCGTCAAGAGGAAACTACATAAACGACCATCACAAATGTCAATAAAACGACTTTATTGTAAAGTAGAGATTATTTCTTTAATTTTAATACAATAGCACATTTATTTTACATAAAATACGGTATATTTTGTGTAGTTTAAGGCTTATTTCGTAGCAAATTATATTTTTATGGGGACCTGGGAACTGATTATTCTCATTTTAATGGTTTCTTATGGGAAATAAATGTTTGGAAGACGAACTTTTCACCTTACACACACTTCCTGGGACCCAATTAAGTTCGTACGCTGAAGTATCACTGTATCATCATCAAAAAAATTGCAAAGAAGCACTATCCAGTTCTATTTTGGGTGACTGTTTAGAGCACAGGTGTCAAAGTAGTGGCCCGGGGGCCAAATCCGGTCCGCCATATCATTTTTTTTCGGCCCGCGAAAGCAAATCAAACTTGTGAAATTCCATGATGCTTGCTAAAATCCTAACCAAAATGTCATATTTTTGGATGTAAACCACAATAACTGTCATTATTGTATTATGTATTATGTCACTTTGCTGCTGTGAAATGTAAATTTCTCCACTGTGAGACTAATAAAGGCATATCCAATCCAATCCAATTATTCTTGACTTCAGATTTGAAAACTAGTTATTCATTAATTTGATGTGCGCTCTATATGTAATATGTGGATGATATTATACAATCTAATGGCTTCCCCAAATTCACAACGGCCCTCGAGAGGAAACTATAACTACAATGTGGCCCGCGGCAAAAAATGACTTTGACGCCCCTGGTTTAGAGAGTTCATGGCAACGGGGGAATAAACTGTTTAAATGTCTGCTGGATTTGGTGCGGATTTGGATCGGTAGCGCCTGCCTGAGGGGAGTAGCTGGAAACGGTGGTGGGCAGGGTGCGCAGGGTCCAGTAGGTTTTTCCACATCCTTATTTTGATTCTTGCAGTGCGCAAGACCTCGAGTCTGAAGGAAAAATGACATTTGACGCGGGAAGCGGCCGCAACTGCTTGCCGTTTGCCCCGATCAGGTGGCGAAGGCCGTTTCCCATCGCGGGCGCTTTGTGCAACCTGTCATCCGCTCAAAGCGTTGGTGGCCTGGCTTCAAAAGGAGGCGAGAAGGCGGCGCTCATGCATGGAGAATCGGGCAAAGGGATCCCCTCAGACAACCCCTCCCAACAAGGCATATCGCCTTCATCGACGTCGTCTCTTGCTGTTATTGATGCTCGTTCTTTCACACTCGTTTGCTCTTGTCGCTCCACTCGGACTGGGGGTCGGGGGGAGGAGGATTTAGGCGCATCCCAGGAAATCCCCTCTCAGCCGTTTCAAAGCCCAGCATGGGGGCTTTCTTTGGGGTCTTTCGTCATGTCTGCCGGGCGCACCAACTCGGGGCCACTCGGATCTTGTCGTTTTGTCCAAAATGGCAAACAAAATCTGCTTAATTATTGTCATGATTTGCGAGGTGGTGGTGGACCGCAAAAAAGCAGGCAGGAGGGAGGAGCAGGGTGTATTCAGTGTCTGAAATAACATCTTCCCGGATGCCCGGGGTGTGCAACTTTTACGTCGGGCGTACATATCGGAATCGGAATAAATTATTCTGATTTCAAAATGTTCGTTAATTTTTGAAATTCCAGATTTCGGTTCGTTTGTCAATTTGCATACTCAGCACGGCAGCCAATCAGAAGCCTGCTTTCTGCTTCCGGACTTTCCCGGGCGTTATAGGAGATGCCAGCGT
Source organism: Hippocampus bargibanti (assembly GCF_051943395.1). NCBI lineage: Eukaryota > Metazoa > Chordata > Actinopteri > Syngnathiformes > Syngnathidae > Hippocampus > Hippocampus bargibanti. The sequence goes on along the minus strand of NC_142736.1, from coordinate 5,833,958 downwards.
GATGTCGTTTGTTATGATCACGTGATCGGCCGACAACTTCCGGGAGGCCGATAGCCAAGTAAACACAACAGTTGTCAGCGAGTGGAATCATTATTTTGTAAGCTTATGCCTTTCATTTTCGCTTTTGATGTCTTCGCGTTTTAGTATGATGGTGATATCGTGTGTGGTCGTTGGCTGTATGAACCGTTTTGTGAAAGGATCCGAGATAGAATTTCACCGAATACCGATCGCTGAAGGAAGAAAACAAGCCGGTTCGTTGGGCAATTTGTATATTCTGCACGGCAGCCAATCAGAAGCCTGCTTCGTACTTCGGAATTTCCCGAGCGTTATAAGGTCGTGCATTTGTATATAATTTTCCAAAGTAGACACACAGAACCTAAGACCCAGAAGACAGATTCAAAAGAAGCTAACAAAATTTATGACGCGACAAAACGTAAACGTACATTATACCGTGACTGTCCATAAGTTGTGTTCATAATTTGTAAAATCATTTCAAATCACTTCTACTGAGCGTATTTTACCATGATTCCACCTCATATAGCTATATTTTATGTTTTAAAACTCATGCTGAATATTCAGGAAGTCTTGTTTTTGAGTTGGTGACGATACCTACCGTGACGTTATGGTAGGTATCGTCATTGACCGAGAAAGCGACACACAATGCATTTTGGGTACTTTGTTTGGTCTGAAAACTTCATGTTGATCCGTGTTAATGGTGAAATTACAAGGACAACAAGTAAATAATGCGATGGTGAATCGTTGTGTGTTGCACCAAGACAACTATTTGATATTGGCTGACACAAATTCACAGCAGACAAATCAGCCCATTTCCAACGGAGCTTGGGCGCCATCTTGTGCATTTTCTGGAAAGCTACATTTCCGTCCAGGTGCCTCAAAATGACACGGAATGACTTCTTTAATCGATTGCAAATATTTATGCTTTCCTCTTCAGAACTATTTAAATCATATTCATAACTTGATGAGTAACAAGATAGCATCTTCTCCGAATCTGAAGCTATTGATTTGATTCTCGAGCAAGGCATGACGTCTTGGCGTGATGTCACGAACAAGGGGGTGGGACCTTCTGAAACTGGCCATTTACGTTTCATTTTGAAGTAGTTTTTGGACCATTTATGTCATTTTTATTGGTGTTTTTCATTTGACTAAGAATATCAGCCGGCATGTTTTGGGTATTTTAGATGCTATAAAACGTTTTTCTGATGTCAGTTAGATGTAATATTATTATTGAAAGCATCGTGGAAAGAGGAGTTCACCGAGCTTGTAGCAGACGACGCAACGCAAACATTGCATTGTGCAACATGACGAACAGTGTATGGAGAAACAACAATTGGAGAAAAATCATCAGCAAGGGATATTTACGATAAATTAAGCAAGGGAGCATTTGTGGTAGGTACATCGTTAATAAAAAAAAATATCCTTTATACTTTGCAACAATGTGTTTTTTTGCGATTCGTCGTCTTATTTTGTTTCATGTTGTAAAAAATGGGGCAGGCAACTTTATGGTCGGGCAGGCAACTTTTCAGAGTTGTCTGCCCTGGTGTCCGCTAACTTTTTGTCATGAGTTTCAGACACTGGTGTATTTGACAAATTGGATGCAATAAAGTTGGAACTAACAGCAAAGTTATCAGCACAAAAAGATCCAAAGTAACAAACACAACCTTGACTAAAATATGCCTGAAATCATCGCAAAACTGACAAGACGAAACAAACCTAACAGCGTAACACAAACAATGACCACACGTTGCACAAAATAGTGTTCACTCCAGTGCCAGGGTTTTTGTCATTGTCACTCAAATTCCAGGACCCACAGAATATGGGGTTTTAGGACTACATTAACATTCAATACTAAACCTCAGACTCTCTTCTTCCACATTAGGGGGTGTGGCCCAGAAATGGTCTCAGCTGTTTGTCACGGTCAAAATAAGTCTTGTCCATATCCACTATTATATAAATGTTGGTGACCATTCATGTAGTGGTTTCTGGGCCACGTTAGTGGGGGAGTGGCCCAAAAAGGGCCCTTTCTTCACAATCATAATCAGTCATTTACATCTTAATTATTACATGAAAATCAGTGACCATTCATGTAGTCGTGTATGGGCCATGTTAGGGGGGCGTGGCACAGAAATGGCCCCATTGTCACAATCATAATCAGCCGATTAATCTCCACTATTATGTGAATATCGGTGGCCATTCACATTTTCATTTCTGGACCATGATAGGGCGGGGGTGTGGCCCAGAAATGGCCTCACATGTTTGTCACACTCATAAACAATCATTTCCATATCTACTATAATATAAATATTGGTGACCATTCATGATGTCATTTCAGGGCTACGTTAGGGGGTGGTGGTGGCGGCCCAGAAATGGCCTCAACCGTCAAATTTCCACTATATTATAAATGTTGGTGACCATTCATGTCACCGTTTCTGGGCCACGTTAGTGGGGGAGTGGCCCAAAAAGGGCCCTTTCTTCACAATCATAATCAGTCATTTACATCTTCATTACTACATGAAAATCAGTGACCATTCATGTAGTCGTGATTGGGCCATGTTAGGGGGACGTGGCACAAAAATGGCCTCACATGTTTGTCACACTCATAATCAGTCATTTCCATGTCCACTATTTTATTATTATAGTTGACAATTCATGTAGTCATTTCTGGGCCATGTTAGTGGGGGCATGGCCCAAAAATGGCCCCATTGTCACAATCATAATCAGCCATTTTGATCTCCACTATTATGTGAATATCGGTGGCCATTCACATTTTCATTTCTGGACCATGATAGGGCGGGGGTGTGGCCCAGAAATGGCCTCACATGTTTGTCACACTCATAAACAATCATTTCCATATCTACTATAATATAAATATTGGTGACCATTCATGATGTCTTTTCAGGGCTACGTTAGGGGGTGGTGGTGGCGGCCCAGAAATGGCCTCAACCGTTTGTCACAATCCTAATCAGTCATTATCAAATTTCCACTATATTATAAATGTTGGTGACCATTCATGTCACCGTTTCTGGGCCGCGTTAGTGGGGGCGTGGCCCAAAAAGGGCCCTTTCTTCACAATCATAATCAGTCATTTCCGTCTCCATTATTACATGAAAATCAGTGACCATTCATGTAGTCGTGTTTGGGCCATGGGGGCGTGGTACAGAAATGGCCTCACATGTTTGTCACACTCATAATCAGTCTTTTCCACATCCACTATTTTATTAATATAGTTGACCATTCATGTAGTCATTTCTGGGCCACGTTAGGGGGCTTGGCTCAAAAATAGCCTCATTGTCACTATCATAATCAGTCATTTTGATCTCCACTATTATATGAATATGTGTGACCATTCACATTTTCACTTCTGAGCTGTGTTGAGGGGGCGTGGCCCAGAAATGGCCTCACATGTTTGTCACACTCATAAGCAGTCATTTCAATATCTACTATAATATAAATAAATAAATAAATAAATAAATAAATAAATAAATAAAGGCAAATCCATCCAATCCAATCCAATATTGTTGACCATTCATGATGTATTTTCAGGGCTACGTTAGTGGGGTAGCCCAGTAATGGCCTCAACTGTTTGTCACAATCCTAATCAGTCATTATCAAATTTCCACTATATTATAAATGTTAGTGACGTTCATGTCGTCATTTCTGGGCCACATTAGGGGGTGTGGCCCAGAAATGACCTCAGCTCTTTGTCACAGTCAGAATCAGTCTTTTTGATATCCACTATTATATAAATGTTGGTGACCATTCATGTAGTCATTTCTGGGCCACGTTAGTGGGGCCGTGACCCAGAAAGGGCCTCACATGTTTGTCACACTCATAAACAGTCATTTCCATATCTACTATAATATAAATATTGGTGACCATTCATTATGTCATTTCAGGGCTACGTTATGGGGTTTTGGTGGCCCAGAAATGGCCTCAACCGTTTGTCACAATCCTAATCAGTCATTATAAATGTTGGTGATCATTCTTGTCGTCGTTTCTGGGCCACGTTAGAGGGCGTGGCGACCGAAATGCCCCCATTGTCACACTCATAATCAGTCATTTCCATCTCACTATTATATAAACGTCGGTGACCATTCATGTCGTCATTGTTTGAACCCCGCAACCCCGCTCCCCCTTTTCCTCATCCTCCGCTGAACAGATGAATATGACCCAGCCCCCCCACCCTCCCCCTTTCCCTCTCCCTCCCGCCCTGCTATTATCCGTGCGCACTTCCGAGTGCAATCCGATCGACACGATGACGCTGTTGTGCGCGCGCCCGCCGCCGTGTGAACCTGCCGTGCACGCGCGTGTGTGTCGTTTAAGAAAAATGATATTGTTGTGCGTGCAAAAAAAGGCAGAGGGGGGATGGGCGGCGGGGATAGAGAATGGCTGTCATTTGGCACCCATCATCGTCATCATCATCATCATGATATCATCCCTCCACAAAGCCCCCCATTCATCCATTCATTCCGGCCGGGCCCGGCGCGTGCACGTCTGCATAATTGTATTATTGAGCATAGAAGCCCCCCCCACCCCATTATACCCCTCCTCCATCTTCTGAATCAGAATCAGAAAACCTTTAATGTCCCACAATGGGGACATTTTCAAAATAAAATAAAATAAATAAAATAAAAGTTTTTTGTCAAAGTGTTATTTTTGAAAAAATAAAAAGAAAGTTTAATTTTGAAAGTCATTGGAGAGGATCTCAAACAGGTTCTTCGGTTCTGGATCTGGTTCTGATTTTGGTTCCGGTTCCGTGGGAGAAGGTGGACATGTCAAAGGGGAGGAGCGTTTGTGTTTGTGGGACTGCGTGCACGCGCGCGTCAACTCGCCAGCCAGCCAGACGGCTTATTTACATCAATGCAGCCACAAGGTGACAGCGCACACGCGCACACGCACACACGCTTGCGCACACGCACGCGCATACAATACACTCGTCATCAGGAGCGCTCAGGACTTGTTTAAGTGCACGAGAACGCGCCGCACGAGCAATCCCAGGACTCTTCTACTTCTCTTTCTTCTTCTTCTTCTTCTTCTTCTCTTTTTTTAAAATATTTTTTTTTCTTCTTTGAGACCGCCAAAGGTAAGAAATTCTACTTTCGCTCTTCTTGTGATTGTTTTCTTTTTTTTCAAGAGAATTTTACTGCCTGGCGCGCGCGTCGTGGTAACATAAAACACGAGATGATTGGCGGGCACGAGCGCAGTGCAATTTGGATTAGCGACGCCCCCCCCCTCAAAAAACACGACGACTGAGGGTAAAAAAAGTTAATTATATTTCTCCTGGTTGCTTTCTTCTGGGGGGAGTCGTCCCCGCGCGCGGATGCTTCCTTCCCCGTGTCGCCGATCGCGGAGCGAGGACGGAAGGATCGAGAGAGTGTGTGTGTGTGTGGGGGGGGGGGTGAGACAGAAGAGAGGGGGGCGGTGGGAGTGTAGAGAGAGCGAGAGAGAGAGAGAGAGAGAGAGAGAGAGAGAGAGAGAGAGAGAGAGAGAGAGAGAGAGAGAGAGAGAGAGAGAGAGAGAAAGGGGGCGGGGGGTTGACAAGGACAAGATTCCCACGTCAGGTCGGTCGGGATGCGCGCGTGGAGCGTCGAGGCTCTCTATCTAACAGGTCCCACGCGCACTTTTTTTTGCCCCCCTCCGTCTGCGTGCGTGCGGTAGGAATTTGCTACAAAAAAGGTAAGGGAACACACTCTTTTGGGGGAGGTGTGGGGGTTAATCACGCAGCAATTAAATGGAAGTGGTTTCATTTTTGCGCGCGACTCTTTTGCCATTTTTGGGGGGTTCTTTTAAAACACGGGCGAACTTGAGCGCGCACGGCGTTCTCGTCACGCCATTCAGGGTGGGAGGCAGGGGGGGAGAAAGTTCCCAAAAATATCAGAGACAGCAGAAATCTCTAAACGTCTCGGCCATTTTATTTTATTATTTTTTAAATTTTATTTTACGGTTGTTTGGGGTATTTGGTAAGCAGCAGATGTCACGCCGAGCGCGACTCGAGAGGGTCTCGAGGGGGTTCCGAGGGGGCTTCCGCGGCGGCTGGAAAGTTGTCCGAATGTGGACGCGGCGACCCGTCTCGTCTCCTCCTTGCCTGCTTACAACCTTCAAACTACACTTTGACGCCTTTTTCAATCATCACCTTACAAGTGCCCGTGGGCGCGTGCGCGTGTGTGAATGCCTGTGTGTGTGTGTGTGTGTGTGTGTGTGTGTGTGTGTGTGTGTGTGTGTGTGTGCGCGCGAGCGCGTTTTGACCCCCGAGGTCACGTGACTTGAACCTGCCATCTGCACTTTCGGGGGGTTTCTGTCAAAAAGGGGCTTTTAAATGATGACTAGTGGCGGCCATGTTGTGGGAAATGCTGGAGTGTGTGTACGCGTGCGTGTGTGTGTGTGTGTGTGTGTGTCTGTGTGTGTGTGTTCCTTGCTTGATAAGGCCATTTTATGAAATT